>NW_027252096.1:0-30884 GCF_044704955.1 Pristiophorus japonicus | reverse complement strand
GGGGGCAGTGCGGGGGAGTAGGGGACAGTGGGGGACAGTGGGGGGGCAGTGCGGGGGAGCCCCGTACGGGACAGTGCGGGGGAATTGCGGTGGAGTGGGGGGCAGTGCGGGGGAGTGGGGGGCAGTGGGGGGCAGTGCGGGGGAGTGGGGGGCAGTGCGGGGGAGTGGGGGGCAGTGCGGGGGAGTGGGGGGCAGTGCGGGGGAGCCCCGTACGGGACAGTGCTGGGGAGTGGGGGGCAGTGCGGTGGAGTGGGGGGCATTGCGGGGGAGTGGGGGGCAGTGCGGGGGAGTGGGGGGCAGTGCGGGGGAGTGGGGGGCAGTGCGGGGGAGTGGGGGGCAGTGCGGGGGAGCCCCGTACGGAACAGTGCGGGGGAGCCCCGTACGGGACAGTGCGGGGGAATGGGGGGGGAGCCCCGTGCGGGGCAGTACAGGAGGGAAGCACTTATTAAACTGCTGGTAATAACCTGGCACTTGTGTAATTGAGGCTTAAGGTGAAGTAAAATGTTTTGCGCCTTTTGCCGACTATAGGCTGCCGGCCAGGGTCAGCGGGTGTCAGTGCTGGGCAGTCATTGCAGAAAAAACAACAAGAGTTCCAAATGTTGTCAAATGATGTAATGTAGAAAGAAAGACTTGCATTTATATAGTGCCTTTCACAACCTCAGGATGCCCCTCTGTAGTCGCTGTTGTAATGTGGGACTTAGTCCCAGCAACAACACGTTTGAGTTTCTGTAAAGGCCAATTGCCGGCTGCGAGGAGGATGCTATGAGGCTGCAGGGTGACTTGGATAGGTTAGGTGAGTGGGCAAATGCATGGCAGATGAAGTATAATGTGGATAAATGTGAGGTTATCCACTTCGGTGGTAAAAACAGAGAGACAGACTATTATCTGAATGGTGACAGATTAGGAAAAGGGGAGGTGCAACGAGACCTGGGTGTCATGGTACATCAGTCATTGAAGGTTGGCATGCAGGTACAGCAGGTGGTTAAGAAAGCAAATAGCATGTTGGCCTTCATAGCGAGGGGATTTGAGTACAGGGAGGTGTTACTACAGTTGTACAGGGTCTTGGTGAGGCCACACCTGGAGTATCGTGTACAGTTTTGGTCTCCTAACTTGAGGAAGGACATTCTTGCTATTGAGGGAGTGCAGCGAAGGTTCACCAGACTGATTCCCGGAATGGCGGGACTGACATATCAAGAAAGGCTGGATCAACTGGGCTTGTATTTACTGGAGTTCAGAAGAATGAGAGGGGATCTCATAGAAATGTTTAAAATTCTGATGGGCTTAGACAGGTTAGATGCAGAAAGAATGTTCCCAATGTTGGGGAAGTCCAGAACCAGGGGTCACAGTCTAAGGATAAGGAGTAAGCCATTTAGGACCGAGATGAGGAGAAACTTCTTCACCCAGAGAGTGGTGAACCTGTGGAATTCTCTACCACAGAAAGTTGTTGAGGCCAATTCACTAAATATATTCAAAAAGGAGTTAGATGTAGTCCTTACTACTAGGGGGATCAAGGGGTATGGCGAGAAAGCAGGAATGGGGTACTGAAGTTGCATGTTCAGCCATGAACTCATTGAATGGCGGTGCAGGCTCGAAGGGCCGAATGGCCTACTCCTGCACCTATTTTCTATGTTTCTATCTCGAGAGCCCCATCACTACTACGGTCAGGCTCCAGCAAGTCAGGCCCACACAGGAGCGTCCTCCGCCTCTCACTCACCTTGATGATGATCTCAGTCTTTCCATCCACATCCTCGGCAGAGTGGAAGGGCAGCTGGCTGTGGTACTGGTTCAGGCCCTACATTTACAGAAAACAAATTGTTAGCCAGTGAAATGCAGCTCGGCCTCAGTCAATACTTTGTTCGACTCTTGTGGACAGCTCAACACTTCAAACCAACTTCAGCCTCACTGCCTAACTGGGTTTTAAACATCTCGTGTCATGCACAACCCCTCACTATCCCTGCCCCTCACTAACCCTGGTCCCCCCAGCCCCCTCGTCAGCCTCGGGAGTCAGGACCGCCTGGGGGTGAAATCCCACCTTTCATTTCACAGCAAAAGTATAAAACGCAAAATCTCACTTTCAACTCGGGCTGACTTTTTTTCACTAAAATTACTGTTGGGAGGAAGTTAATTGCTGTCTTCATTGAGCCAGGTCAGAGAAGAGGAGCGAGTCAGAGAGGGCCGGAGAGGAAGCAGCTGAGCGGGCCGGAGAGGAGGCAGTGGAGCGTGCCGGAGGGGAGGCAGCGGAGCGGGCCGGAGAGGGGACAGCGGAGCGGGCCGGAGGGGGGACAGCGGAGCGGGCCGGAGAGGGGACAGCGGAGCGGGCCGGAGGGGGGACAGCGGAGCGGGCCGGAGGGGGGACAGCGGAGCGGGCCGGAGAGGGGGCAGCGGAGAGGGTCGGAGGGGGGGCAGCGGAGAGGGCCGGAGGGGGGGCAGCGGAGAGGGCCGGAGGGGGGGGCAGCGGAGAGGGCCGGAGAGGAGGCAGTGGAGCGTGCCGGAGGGGGGGCAGCGGAGAGGGCCGGAGGGGGGGCAGCGGAGAGGGCCGGAGAGGGGGCAGTGGAGCGGGCCGGAGGGGGGACAGCGGAGCGGGCCGGAGGGGGGACAGTGGAGCGGGCCGGAGAGGGGGCAGCGGAGAGGGTCAGAGGGGGGACAGCGGAGAGGGCCGGAGGGGGGGCAGCGGAGAGGGCAGGGGGGGGGCGAGAGGGCCGGAGGGGGGGGGCGAGAGGGCCGGAGGGGGGGGGGCGAGAGGGCCGGAGGGGGGGCAGCGGAGCGGGCCGGAGGGGGGGCAGCGGAGCGGGCCGGAGGGGGGGCAGCGGAGCGGAGGCAGCGGAGCGGGCCGGAGGGAGGGCAGCGGAGCGGGCCGGAGGGAGGGCAGCGGAGCGGGCCGGAGGGAGGGCAGCGGAGCGGGCCGGAGGGAGGGCAGCGGAGCGGGCCGGAGGGAGGGCAGCGGAGCGGGCCGGAGAGGGGGCAGTGGAGCGGGCCGGAGGGGGGGCAGCAGGTCACAGAAGGAGGTCTGTAGAAAGTTTATCAAGTTGGAGAGGTGGTGCAACGGGGGATAGTTATTTGGGGGGCAGGCCGGTCGGTGGACTCAACATCGAGTTCAACAATTTCAGACCATAACTTCTGCTCCCATTTTTTCAGGCGGCAGCTGTTTATGATTCTGCCATTCCCATTCGCAGCATTTAACCACTCCTGCCTTCTATCCCATTTCAGACCGCCCGTTTTGTTCTTTCCTCCCCTCCCCTTTTTCCCTGCCTCTGCACCTGCTTAACATCTGTTAACCTTTCCAGTTCTGACGAAGGGTCTCAGACAATATTAACGGTTTATCTTTCCACGGATGCTGCCTGGTCTGCCGAGTGTTTCCAGCATTTTCTGTTTTTGTTTCAGATTCCAGCATTCGCAGTGTTTTGCTATTGTACCAAATCTCCTCTCAACCTTCTCTGCTCTGTGGAGAACAACCCCAGCTTCTCCAGTCTATCCACGTAACTGAAGACCCTCATCCCTGGAACCAGTCTTGTAAACCTTCTCTGCACCCTCTCTTAGGCCTTCACATCCTTCCTAAAGTGCGGTGCCCAGAATTGGACACAATACCCCAGTTGGGGCCGAACCAGTGTTTTATAAAGGTTCAGCATAACTTCCTGGCTTTTGTACTCTATGCCTCTATTTTGGAAAAAAGCCGTATCATAAAAAAAGACAAAGAGAAAAATGAAAAGTAATGAAATGATCATGTCACAATAATGGAGGGTAATGATTGATTCTTCCATATTAATTGAATCACTGGATAGAGAATGAATTTTAAAGACCGCTAAAGATCGATTTACTTTGCTTCAATTACTGATTTTCTGATTTTAACTTAATTTATAATTATTTTACATATTATTTAATTTTATTTAATATAATTAATCTTAATTTACTAATTCTACTATGGTAGAATCCTTTTGTATTCACCATGTAAACTGAATTTATTTTTTTCTGTGTCTATATGTGGCGCATTTTGGCTGCCAATTCAGACCCGAGCCATTGACTTCTTTTTACACTTCCTTCTCCCGCTTCTTCGCTCTTTCCCTTCAGTATCTAATGTCGATATGCCACCTCTCATCTATCCTCCCTCATGTTCTCGAAAATCTCTCCACCAACATTTCATTACTCTTCGACCTTTCTACTCTCCTGCCACCGTCCCAGGCTTCACTCCATTTGAGACAAGCCCGCAGCTTCCCTCTGTGCCTCTCTTGGCATTCTCCGAAGGGCCCATCGTGGCACTCGTCGCTGTCCCCTCACAAGCAGCAACACCAACTGTTCCATCCTAATCTCTCACCGACCTTACCACCCAGCTTGCCCGCGGGGGGCTAACTTTGCCAATCTCCTCCCCGTACAACTCACCCCTCCAAGCGATTACTCTGTGGATGCTAGCAGTGGATCCCCTCAAAATCTCCTTGCAGAATGTCCATTCACTTACAAACAAGGCCCTTGCCATCCATGACCTTATCGTGGATGACTGCATTGACATCATAGCACTGACGGAAACTTGGCTGAGGGATAATGACACACTACCTTTAATCAAAGCCTCCCCTCCTGGCTATACCTTCCACCACTTGCCCCTTCAGACCGCCGTGGTGGCGGTATAGCTCTCATCCACTAAATCATACCTTCGTCTGTCGCCCTACTCCTCCGGCATTTTCTCCACCTTTGAACATCTCGCCTTATTCCACCCCTCTCACTCAAAATTCTCCTTCTCTACCGCCCACCCAAAAATGATAAAAACTTTATCACGGATATATCCTCACTGCTTTCCTCCCTCAGCCTATGCACCAAGCGACTTCTCATCCTCGGTGACTTCAACCTCCATCTCAATTCATCATGTTCTCTCTCCTCTGAGTTTATTACCCTCCTGTCCTCCCTTAATCTCTCTCTCCATGTAAATTCCTCAACCCATATTCACAACCACCCCCTTGACCTTGCAATCTCTTGTGGCTTTGCTATTCCAACGGTCTCAATTAAAGATAAAGCCATCTCTGACCATTTCCTTGTATCGCTCTCGACCCACATCCCTATTCCCCAATCCAAACCTACTTCCTTCTGCATCCGCCCCTGGAGAAAACTCTCTTCAAATTCTATTACAACTGCACTTATCAACTCAAAATTGTCCAAGCTTTGGCCCTCTTTTAACAATGACATTTCTGCAGCCACCGATCTGCTCAACCACACCCTCATCACCACCTTTGTTGCCCTAGTCCCTTTTAAAAAGATTACTCTCTCCCATGCTGGCCGTTCCCCCGGTACAGCCCTCATCTTCGCTCCCTCAAGTCAAAGGGGCGCAGACTTGAACGGATGAGTCGGACAACTGGTTTAGTCATTCACCGCCAGATCTAGCTCGAACACATAAAACATCCTACTCCTATCTACAAACACTGCTCACTATTCCAGGATCATTCTGGAATGCAAAAATAACCCCAGGCTACTATTCTCTACTGCTAACCGTCTCCTTAAACCCCTCTCCCCTGTCTCCACCACATTCATATGCACATATGACTTTAATATGCACATAGATTGGGCTAACCAAACTGGAAGCAATACGGTGGAGGAGGATTTCCTGGAGTGCATAAGGGATGGTTTTCTAGACCAATATGTCGAGGAACCAACTAGGGGGGAGGCCATCTTCGACTGGGTGTTGTGTAATGAGAGAGGATTAATTATCAATCTCGTTGTGTGAGGCCCCTTGGGGAAGAGTGACCATAATATGGTGGAATTCTGCATTGGGATGGAGAATGAAACAGTTAATTCAGAGACCATGGTCCAGAACTTAAAGAAGGGTAACTTTGAAGGTATGAGGCGTGAATTGGCTAGGATAGATTGGCGAATGATACTTAAGGTGTCGACTGTGGATGGGCAATGGCAGACATTTAGAGACCGCATGGATGAACTACAACAATTGTACATTCCTGTCTGGCGTAAAAATAAAAAAGGGAAGGTGGCTCAACCGTGGCTATCAAGGGAAATCAGGGATAGTATTAAAGCCAAGGAAGTGGCATACAAATTGGCCAGAAATAGCAGCGAACCCGGGGACTGGGAGAAATTTAGAACTCAGCAGAGGAGGACAAAGTGTTTGATTAGGGCAGGGAAAATGGAGTACGAGAAGAAGCTTGCAGGGAACATTAAGACTGATTGCAAAAGTTTCTATAGGTATGTAAAGAGAAAAAGGTTAGTAAAGACAAACGTAGGTCCCCTGCAGTCAGAATCAGGGGAAGTCATAACGGGGAACAAAGAAATGGCGGACCAATTGAACAAGTACTTTGGTTCGGTATTCACTAAGGAGGACACAAACAACCTTTCGGATATAAAAGGGGTCAGAGGGTCTAGTAAGGAGGAACTGAGGGAAATCCTTATTAGTCGGGAAATTGTGTTGGGGAAATTGATGGGATTGAAGGCCGATAAATCCCCAGGGCCTGATGGACTGCATCCCAGAGTACTTAAGGAGGTGGCCTTGGAAATAGCGGATGCATTGACAGTCATTTTCCAACATTCCACTGACTCTGGATCAGTTCCTATGGAGTGGAGGGTAGCCAATGTAACCCCAATTTTCAAAAAAGGAGGGAGAAAACAGGAAATTATAGACCGGTCAGCCTGACCTCAGTAGTGGGTAAAATGATGGAATCAATTATTAAGGATGTCATAGCAGCGCATTTGGAAAGAGGTGACATGATAGGTCCAAGTCAGCATGGATTTGTGAAAGGGAAATCATGCTTGACAAATCTTCTGGAATTTTTTGAGGATATTTCCAGTAGAGTGGACAAGGGAGAACCAGTTGATGTGGTATATTTGGACTTTCAGAAGGCTTTCGACAAGGTCCCACACAAGAGATTAATGTGCAAAGTTAAAGCACATGGGATTGGGGGTAGTGTGCTGACATGGATTGAGAACTGGTTGTCAGACAGGAAGCAAAGAGTAGGAGTAAATGAGGATTTTTCAGAATGTCACTGTACATTAATGATTTAGACGAGGGGATTAAATGTAGTATCTTCAAATTTGCGGATGACACTAAGTTGGGTGGCAGTGTGAGCTGCGAGGAGGATTCTATGAGGCTGCAGAGCGACTTGGATAGGTTAGGTGAGTGGGCAAATGCATGGCAGATGAAGTATAATGTGGATAAATGTGAGGTTATCCACTTTGGTGGTAAAAACAGAGAGACAGGCTATTATCTGAATGGTGACAGATTAGGAAAAGGGGAGGTGCAACGAGACCTGGGTGTCATGGTACATCAGTCATTGAAGGTTGGCTTGCAGGTACAGCAGGCGCTTAAGAAAGAAAATGGCATGTTGGCCTTCATAGCAAGGGGATTTGCGTACAGGGGCAGGGAGGTGTTGCTACAGTTGTACAGGGCCTTGGTGAGGCCACACCTGGAGTATTGTGTACAGTTTTGGTCTCCTAACTTGAGGAAGGACGTTCTTGCTATTGAGGGAGTGCTGCGAAGGTTCACCAGACTGATTCCCGGGATGGCAGGACTGACCTATCAAGAAAGACTGGATCAACTGGGCTTGTATTCACTGGAGTTCAGAAGAATGAGAGAGGACCTCATAGAAACGTTTAAAATTCTGATGGGTTCAGACAGGTTAAATGCAGGAAGAATGTTCCCAATGTTGGGGAAGTCCAGAACCAGGGGTTACAGTCTAAGGATTAGGGGTAAGCCATTTAGGACCGAGATGAGGAGAGACTTCTTCACCCAGAGAGTGGTGAACCTGTGGAATTCTCTACCACAGAAAGTTGTTGAGGCCAATTCACTAAATATATTCAAATAGGAGTTAGATGAAGTCCTTACTACTAGGGGGATCAAGGGGTATGGCGAGAAAGCAGGAATGGGGTACTGAAGTTGCATGTTCAGCCATGAACTCATTGAATGGCGGAGCAGGCTAGAAGGGCCGAATGGCCTACTCCTGCACCTATTTTCCATGTTTCTATGTTTCACCTCCAACAAATGTGAGGAGTTCATGGACTTCTTTGTATCAAAGACTGAGATCATACGATCAGCTGCCTCTGCGAGTTCCCTTCCTTCACCTAGCCCAGGGCCGAACTTCATCTGCCCTAGCCCGAAACTCACAGCTTGCTCTAGTTTCTCTTTGATCTCCCCTCTTGACCTCTCCAAACTCATCTTGTCCATGAGACTCACTTCCTGCTCCCTTGACCCTATTCCCATTAATCTGCTGACCGCCCAACTTCCTTTTTTGCATCCCATGTTAACCGACATTGTTAACGGTTCTCTGTCCTCAGGTACTGTTCCCCATTCCTTCAAATCTGCTGTCATCACCCTCTCCTCAAAAAAACAACCCTTGATCCCACTTTGCTTGCTAGCTATCGCCCCATCTCCAACCTCCCTTTCCTCTCCAAAGTACGTGAACGTGTTGTCGCCTCCCAAATCTATGACCATCTTTACATGGGTTCAACGTTTGAATCCCTTCAATCCGGTTTTCGCGCCTGCCACAGTACCGAAACGGCTCTCATCAAAGTCACAAATTACATCCTTTGTGACTGTGACAAAGGTAAACTATCCCTCCTCGTCCTTCTTGACCTGACTGCAGCCTTTTGACACAGGTGACCACTCCATCCTCCTCAACGTCTCTCCACCATCGTCCAGCTGGGTGGGACTGCACTCGCCTGGTTCCATTCTTATCTATCTGATCGTAGCCAAAAAATCTCCTGCAACGGCTTCTCTTCCCGCTCCCGCATCGTTACCTCTGGTGTCCCCCAAGGATCTGTCCTTGGCCCCCTCCTATTTCTCATCTATTTGCTGCCCCTTGGCGATATCATCCGAAAACATGGATTCAGTTTCCACGTGTACGCTGACGACACCCAGCTCTACCTCTCCACCACTTCTCTCGACCCCTCCACGGTCTCTAAATTGTCAGATTGCTTGTCCGACATCCAGTACTGGATGAGCAGAAATTTTCTCCAATTAAATATTGGGAAGACCGAAGCCATTATCTTTGGTCCCCGCCACAAACTGTGTTCCCTAACCACTGACTCCATCCCTCTCCCTAGCATCAATCAGAGGGTGAACAAGACTGTTCGCAACCTAGGTGTCATATTTGACCCCGAAATGAGTTTCCAGCCACATATCCCCAGCATAACTAAAACCGCCTTTTTCCACCTTCATAACATTGCCCATCTCTGCCCCTGCCTCAGCTCATCTGCTGTTGAAACCCTCATTCATACCTTTGTTACCCTCAGACTTGACTACTCCAACTCACTCCTGGTCGGCCACCACATTCTACACTACGTAAACTTGCGGTCATCTAAAACTCAGCAGCCCGTGTACTAACCTGCACCAAGTCACGATCATCCCTCACCACTGTGCTCGCTGACCTACATTGGCTCCCGGTTAAACACGACTCAATTTCAAAATTCTCATCCTTGTTTACAAATCACTCCATGGCCTTGCCCCTCACTATCTCTAATCTTTTTCAGCCTCACAACCCCAGAAGATATCTGCGCTCCTCAAATACTGGCTTCTCGAACATCCCTCGTTATAACTGCTCAACCACCAATGGCCGTGCCTTCAGCTGCCTGGGCCCCAAGCTCTGGAACTCCCTCCCTAAACTTCTCCACCTCTCTATCCTCCTTTAAGACACTCCTAAAAACCTACCTCTTTAAACAAGCTTTTGGTCATCTGCCTTAATTTCTTCTTTTGTGGCTCGGTGTCAAATTTATCTGTTTTGTCTTGTAATTCTGTTGTGAAGCGCCTTGGGACGTTTACTATGTCAAAGGCGCGATATAAATAAAAGTTATTATTATTTTTGAAGCCCAGGATCCAGTAAGCTTTTTTAAGTGCTTTCTCAACCTGCACTGCACCTTCAACAATTTGTGCCCCACTATCACCCCCAGGTCTCTCTGTTCCTGCACCCGCTTTAAGATTGTACCCTTCTGTTTATATAGCCTCTCCTCATTCTTCCTCCCAAAATGTACCACTTCACACTTTTCTGCATTAAATTTTATCTGCCACATGTCCACCCATTTCACCAGCCTTTCTATGTCTTCTTGAAGTCTTTCACTATCATCTTCATTGTTCACTATAGTTCTGGGGCAGTGGGGGCAATAGTGGGGCAATGGGGGCGATAGTGGGACAGTGGGGGGCGATAGTGGGACAGTGGGGGGCGATAGTGGGACAGTGGGGGGCGATAGTGGGACAGTGGGGGCGATATAGAGGTAGTGGGGGCGATAGTGGGGCAGTGGGGGTGATAGTGGGGCAGTGGGGGCGATAGTGGGGCAGTGGGGGCGATAGTGGGGCAGTGGGGGCGATAGTGGGGCAGTGGGGGCGATAGTGGGGCAGTGGGGGCGATAGTGGGGCAGTGGGGGCGATAGTGGGGCAGTGGGGGCGATATAGTGGGGCAGTGGGGGCGATAGTGGGGCAGTGGGGGCGATAGTGGGGGCGATAGTGGGGCAGTGGGGGCGATAGTGGGGCAGTGGGGGTGATATAGTGGGGCAGTGGGGGCGATAGTGGGGCAGTGGGGGCGATAGTGGGGCAGTGGGGGCGATAGTGGGGCAGTGGGGGCGATAGTGGGGCAGTGGGGGCGATAGTGGGGCAGTGGGGGCGATAGTGGGGCAGTGGGGGCGATAGTGGGGCAGTGGGGGCGATAGTGGGGCAGTGGGGGCGATAGTGGGGCAGTGGGGGCGATAGTGGGGCAGTGGGGGCGATAGTGGGGCAGTGGGGGCGATAGTGGGGCAGTGGGGGCGATAGTGGGGCAGTGGGGGCGATAGTGGGGCAGTGGGGGCGATATAGTGGGGCAGTGGGGGCGATAGTGGGACAGTGGGGGCGATAGTGGGGCAATGGGGGTGATAGTGGGGCAATGGGGGTGATAGTGGGGGCAATAGTGAGGGCAATAGTGGGACAGTGGGGGTGATAGTGGGGGTGATAGTGGGGGCGATAGTGGGGCAGTGGGGGTGATAGTGGGGCAGTGGGGGTGATAGTGGGGCAGTGGGGGTGATAGTGGGGCAGTGGGGGTGATAGTGGGGCAGTGGGGGTGATAGTGGGGCAGTGGGGGTGATAGTGGGACAGTGGGGGCGATATTGGGACAGTGGGGGCGATATTGGGACAGTGGGGGCGATAGTGGGACAGTGGGGGCGATAGTGGG
Source organism: Pristiophorus japonicus (assembly GCF_044704955.1). Lineage (NCBI taxonomy): Eukaryota > Metazoa > Chordata > Chondrichthyes > Pristiophoridae > Pristiophorus > Pristiophorus japonicus. The sequence goes on along the minus strand of NW_027252096.1, from coordinate 19,770 downwards.
ACAGTGGGGGCGATAGTGGAACAGTGGGGGCGATAGTGGGACAGTGGGGGCGATAGTGGGACAGTGGGGGCGATAGTGGGACAGTGGGGGCGATAGTGGGGGCAATAGTGAGGGCAATAGTGGGACAGTGGGGGTGATAGTGGGGGCGATAGTGGGGCACTGGGGGTGATAGTGGGGCAGTGGGGGTGATAGTGGGGCAGTGGGGGTGATAGTGGGGTGTGGGGCAATGTGGAGGTCAGCAGTTGTGGTGATGTTTCGGCCATGGGCTCTGGGTTGAACAGAACCCCGAGGTTACAGTCAGGGATCGGGAGGCAGCCGTTGCAGAATTTGATCTTCCCCGGTGTGTTACTGGAGCACTGGAGATGGTCTTGGATTGAGGAAAGGTTCCAGTGGATGGGTAAAGCGCGTGGCAGAGTGAGTGCAGTGGGGGTGGGGGGTGGGAGGGAGTGGGGTGGGGGGGAAGAGACGGATACTGCAGGACTTTAGCCACCCAGTCAATACAGTGATTCCAATTTTCAATCCCCTCCCCCCCCCCTCTGATCCTGCAGTATCCCGATACTATCCCGCTCTTGGGATCGGCCAGCAAGACACCTGCAGAAATGCAGCAAGATGGTTACGTAAATATCCAGGTCGGGAGCTGACGGTATTATTAGTCAGGGCTCTGAGTGGGAAGTGGGGGAGGGGGCAGGGGGAGCGGGGCAGTGGGAAGCAGTGATAACACTGCACCCTCGCCAAACTCCCATTCCCACTGCTCAGCTGGGGTGGGTGGGGTTGGGTTGGAGTCAAGGTCGTGGGTTGGGGCCGGGGCCCGCGGTGGGGGTGGGGCCGGGGCCCGCGGTGGGGCCGGGGTCCGCGGTGGGGGTGGGGCCGGGGCCCGCGGTGAGGGTGGGGCCGGGGTCCGCGGTGGGGGTGGGGCCGGGGTCCGCGGTGGGGCCGGGGTCCGCTGTGGGGGTGGGGCCGGGGTCCGCGGTGGGACCGGGGTCGGCGGTGGGGGTGGGACCGGGGCCGGCGGTGGGGGTGGGACCGGGGTCGGCGGAGGGGGTGGGACCGGGGCCGGCGGTGGGGGTGGGACCGGGGCCGGCGGTGGGGGTGGGACCGGGGCCGGCGGTGGGGGTGGGACCGGGGCCGGCGGTGGGGGTGGGACCGGGGCCCGCGGTGGGGGTGGGACCGGGGCCCGCGGTGGGGGTGGGACCGGGGCCCGCGGTGGGGGTGGGACCGGGGCCCGCGGTGGGGGTGGGACCGGGGCCCGCGGTGGGGGTGGGACCGGGGCCCGCGGTGGGGGTGGGACCGGGGCCCGCGGTGGGGGTGGGACCGGGGCCCGCGGTGGGGGTGGGACCGGGGCCCGCGGTGGGGGTGGGACCGGGGCCCGCGGTGGGGGTGGGACCGGGGCCCGCGGTGGGGGTGGGACCGGGGCCCGCGGGGTAGGTGGGACCGGGGCCCACGGTGGGGATGGGACCAGGTCGCGGTGGCGGTGGGGCCGGGGCTCGCGGTGTGGGTGGGGCCAGGGCCCGCGGTGGGGGTGGGGCCAGGGCCCGCGGTGGGGGTGGGGCCAGGGCCCGCGGTGGGGGTGGGGCCAGGGCCCGCGGTGAGGTTGGGGTTCGGCCTCCATGTCGCTGGACCTGCCGATCACACGCTCCGGTCCCGTCCTCCCATTAACCCCGGGGCCGCAGTGTGTTGGAGATTATCCCAGTTGCCGTACCATGTAATTGGGTTGCCAGGAGGCAATGCAGGTGCCACTCACCCCTTTCCTCTCGCTGTCTGCCAGGAGCTTGGCCTGAGCAATGGCGCCGTCCTTCGAGGCGAGGCTGGCCTGCTTGGCTTGCTCGATCAGGGTCTTGAGCTGTTGAGCTGTGGCGAGCAACGAGTTGACCATTTCTTCCAGGTAGAGCCAGCTGCGCTGCTCAGCAACTTCCAACCCATTCAAGGCAGTCGGCGAGATGACCTTGGTCGGGGTGGGAGGAGTCGGTACTGCCAGGGCAGGGAGCGAGGCCAACACTGTAGAAAGCAAAGAAGGTGGTGAACCTCTCGGAGACATCATTATCCAGAGAGGTGAAGCCGTTACATCGTCTCAAATACTCTGGTACACATTGCACTGTGAACACCAGCTCTCAGTGCGTTGGGTTATCACCAAATCCTCCAACTAGTCAAAGGCAAATCTAGAAATGAGAGAAGATTTTATTCCCACCCGCTCTCTGCTCACTTGACCTGGAAACAAGACAAATATTGGGGAACATCCCATGGGTATGAACTCCCTTCTGCCGCTTCCCCCAGTTGCCATTCTTCAATGAGTGTTGCAGGGTGTCGGATTGCAGGGACTGTCGCAATCCTGATCCCGAGATCTGATCCTGATCCCAATTCTGGGATCTGATCCTGATTTCACCCATGCACTTTCCACAGGAGTCACTGGTAACAAACAGGAGCAGGAGCCTCGCTGGTCCTCAGTCACACTGCAGCATGGCCAAGCACTGCCCCAGCACAGACCAGTGAACTCTGCACAGACTCGGGTTCAATCCTCGGATCGTGCTGAACTGAGCGCAGTTTGTGACCCATTATAGAAACCACATTAAGGCCACAGAGAGCGGACAGTGTAGATTTACCAGGGTTGGGAAACTCTAGTAATGAGGAGACCCTGGAGATACTGGCACTGTTTCCTCTGGAGCAGAGAAGGCCAAGAGAAGATTTTAAATTGCGAAAGGTTTTGATAGAATAGGAAAGGAGTATTTCTTCTGGTTGTGGAGTCAGTGATGACGGATTATCAATTTGAAAGGAAAATTTGATAAATATTTGAAGCAGAGAAAGACACAGGATTATGGACTGTTGAAAGTTATAGAATCATAGAATGGTCACAGCACGGAAGGAGGCGCATCGAGCCTGTGTTAGTATCTCTGCTCTAAGGGGAACAATCTGAGGTTCTAACTAGCAGAATAGATAAGGGGGAACCAGTGGATGTGATGTATTTGGATTTTCAGAAGGCATTCGGTAAGGTGCCACACCAGAGATTATTAAACAAAATTAGGGCTCATGGATTAGGGTAATATAGTAGCATGGATTGAGGATTGGTTAATGGACAGAAAAGGTTAACAGACAGAAAAAAGGAATAAACGATTCATTTTCGGGTTGGCAGGCTGTAACTAGTGGGTTATAAGAACATAAGAAATAGGAGCAGGAGTAGGCCATTTGGACCCTTGAGCCTGCTATGCCATTTAATAAGATTATAGCTGATCTGATCATGGACTCAGCTCCAATTCCCAGCCCGCTCCCCATAACCCTTTATTCCCTTATCGCTCAAAAATCTGTCTATCTCCGCCTTAAATATATTCAATGATCCAGCCTCCACAGCTCTCTGAGGCAGATTTACAACCATCTGAGAGAAGAAATTCCTCATCTCAGTTTTAAATGGGCGGTCCCTTATTCTGAGAATATGCCCCCTTGTTTAATTTCCCCTGAGTGGAAATATCCTCCCTGCATCCACCTTGTCAAGCCCCCTCATTATCTTACATGTTTCAATAAGAGCACCTTTCAGTCTTCTGAACTCCAATGAGGCCCAACCTACTGAACCTATCTTCATAAGTCAACCCCCTCATCTCCAGAATCAACCTCGTGAACCTTCTCTGAACAGCCTCCAATGCAAGTACATTTTTCCTTAAAAAGAGACCAAAACTGTATGCAGTACTCCAGGTGTGGCCTCACCAATACTCTGTGCAGTTGCAGCAGGACTTTCCTACTTTTATACTCCATCCCCCTTGCAATAAAGGCCAACATTCCATTTGCCTTCCTGATCACTTGCAGTACCTGCATACTAACTTTTTGTTTCATGAACCCCCAGGCCCCTCTGTACAGCAGCACTTTGCACAATATTTTTCCATTTAAATTATAATTCGCTTTACTATTTTTTCTGCCAAAGTGGATAATCTCACATTTTCCCACATTATACTCCATCTGCCAAATTTTTGCCCACTCACTTAGCCTGTCATTGGGCCCAAGTTTCCTCCCACCCCCCCGTGTAAAAACGGTGCACTTCCATGAGGTGCGCCGACTTTCTAGAGTAAAAAGGGCGCTGAAACGTTACCTTGCAATTCTCCCCGCTCCTCAGGACATTTTCGGCCTCAGCTAAGAGTGTGCACGCATGTGCAGTAGTTCCTCGCCCCCAGCGCGTCCTGCAGCCTGAGAGGGACCCGATGCGCGCAGTTGCCGACCCTATCCCTAGCCGAGTGGTCAGATGAAGGTAGGGCTTCTAGCCCAGGATTCAGGCCCTTCTTGTTTTGAAGCTGACTGGCCCTTTTCTTGTAAGCAACGTAAGTAATCGGCTCAGAAGCCATTGATTTCAACATCCTCTGCAAATAATGTAGCGCTCATCGGGTTCCTGGGCAGGACAGCCCAGCTCGCCAGTCTCGGTCTTGATGTGTGCGCGAATGCAGCAGAGGAGCTTTCGGTTGGCTACACTGAGAATGGGTGGGAGCGCCTGAGCTTTGTCCAGAACCGCTGTTGACACCCGCCGGGGCAGACTGTCGGTCACTGCGGAGGGCCAGCCTGTTGCACTCACTACTTCACATTCCATGGCTCACAGTTACCAATACTCCGCGCCGAGCGCCATCCACCCTTCACTCTGTCTGTGAGTTCTCCTGCCTGCCTGCCGGTGAGTTCCCCCGCCCCTATCCCTGGCCAAGTGGCCTCCCGGCCCGCTGGCTTCCCCGGCAAGAAGGTAGGACTTAAGTTTTATTTTTTATTTATTTACTTTTTAATTATTATTGATGGTTTTTATGCTTAATGAATGTTGTTGAGAAGGTGTTTAGTGCTCTCACTTCCCTCCCCCCCCCGCCCCCCCCAATCTCTGGCTACCTGCGCTGATCTCTTAATTTACCGCAGGGTTTTTCAGAACTTTCAAAAGTGGCCATTTACTCTGGCCTAAGTTAGTTTGGAGTCAGTTTTAGCTGGCTAAACTTGCTTAAATGGCCAAAACGTGCGTAAGTGGCTGGTGACGTCCCCTTTTGAGAAAAAAAACTGGAAAAAAAAACCTAACTAACTCACTTACACTGGAGCAACTTAAATGTGATTTTTATGGGCCCAAACTTCCCCAGGAGTTGCTCCGTTTTTTTTGGAGCAACTTGATTTTTCTGGAGTATCTTTTGAGTTGCAATTCTGGCCATTTAATTTGCGCCAGTGTAAGTGAGTTAGTTAGGTTTTCTTTTAGTTCAGTTTTTTTTCCAAAAGGGGGCGTTTCCAGCCACTTACGCCTGTTTTAGGTGTTTGGCCAGCAAATAGTTGCTCCAAACTAACTTAGGCCAGCGTATGTTCTGTCCGCACAGAAAAACTTTACCTAGAGTTAAGGAATCGGCGCAAGTAACTACATTTAAAGCACCATCAAGCACCAAACAAAGCACAAAAAGTAATAAGCATGCAATAAAAAATAAAGAACTGAAGTAAATAATGAAATTAACAAATCAAGAACTGAAGTAAATCCTACCTTCCACTAAACTCGGCAGCAGCTGGCCGTGCGGGAGTCCCTTCGGCCTGGGATAGGGGAGGGAGAACGCAGCTGCTGCATCACCGACTTTCAACTTGGGAATTTTTTCCCTTTTGGCCAATTTTTCGGGTTTTTGGTCGGGCTTTAAAAACGGCAGCCTGAAACCTGGCAGAGGCATGGGGCTTCGGCTCCCTCGCGTGAGGGACCGCAGACGACTCCATTTAGTCCCGAAAGGAGTTTGGAGATCGGCCGACACACCCGAATTCAGCCTTGGGGTAGTAGGTCGTAGGCAGAAAGGTATTTTGTCAGCGCTGGCCGGCATCTCCAGCACAACACGCTCACCGCTGTCCTCAAGACCAACCTGGGCGGGCTAGTACAGGTGGACGGACAGGGGGTGGGTGCACGAGTGCGCTGGAGCCCGAGCTCGGTTCAATTTGCTTTGTCCAATCAACATGAAGATAAAATCGCCCATGATTATTGCCTTTCCTTTTTTATAAGCCTCCAGGTTACAGCAAGGATCGATGCTTGGGCCCCAGTTATTCACAATCTGTATCAATGATTTGGATGAGGGAAGCAAATGTAATATATCCAAGTTTGCTGATGATACAAAGCTAGGTGGGAATGTAAGTTGTGAGGCGGATACAAAGAATCTTCAAGGGGATATAGACAGGCTAAGTGAGCGGGTAAGAACATGGCAAATGGAATATAATGTAGAGAAATGTGAAGTTATCCACTTTGGATGGAAAAATAGAAAATAATTTTTTTTAAATGGTGAGAGATTGGGAAATGTTGGTGTTCAGAGGGACCTGGGTGTCCTTGTACACGAATCATTGAAAGTTAACATGCAGGTACAGCAAGCAATTAAGAAAGCAACTGGTATGTTGGCCTTTATTACAAGAGGATTTGAGTACAAGAGTAAAGATTTCTTACTGCAATTATATAGGGCCCTGGTGAGACCGCACCTGGAGTGTTGTGTACAGTTTTGGTCTCCTTACCTAAGGAAGGATATACTTGCCACAGAGGGAGTGCAACGAAGGTTCACCAGACTAAATCCTGGGATGGGGGGATTGTCCTATGAGGAGAGATTGAGTAGACTAGGCCTATATTCTCCAGAGTCTCGAAGAATGAGAGGTGCTCTCATTGAAACATACAAAATTCTTGCATGGCTTGACAGGGTAAATGTAGGGAGGATGTTTCCCCTGGCTGGGGAGTCTAGAACCAGGGGTCACAGTCTCAGAATATGGGGTCGGCCATTTCGGACTGAGATGAGGAGAAACTTCTTCACTCAGAGGGTGGTGAATCTTTGGAATTCTGTGTCACAGAGGGCTGTGGAGGCTCAGTCATTGAGTATATTCAAGGCAGAGATCGATAGATTTTTGGATATCAAGGGATATGGGGACAGTGCAGGAAAGTGAAGTCGAGGTACAAAATCAGCCATGATCTTATTGAATGGCGGAGCAGGCTCGAGGGGCCGAATGGTCTACACCTGCTCCTATTGCTTATGTTCTTATGTTCAATCCAGCTTCTCCAGTCTCTCCACATAACTGAAGTCCCTCATCCCTGGCACCATTCTAATAAATCTCCTCTGCCCCCTCTCCCAAGGCCTTGACATCCCTCCTAAACTGTGGTGCCCAGAATTGAACACAATACTCCAGCTGAGGCCAAATCAGTGATTTATAAAGGTTCAGCATAACTTCCTTGCTTTTGTACTCTATTCCTCTATTTATATCGCACAGGATCCTGTATGCTTTTAACAGCTTCTTAACTTGTTCTGCCACCTTCAAAGATTTTCTCGTTAAAGTCTGAAAAGCAAGATGGCCACTTCCAAGATTTGACAATAAGGACATACCGGTCTCAAGTCATGTCACAGATCATCACAACATGCAAATCCATCCCAAAATACACCTGTTGCAATGACTACCCTCCAGAAGTGACCATCTCAAGTTCCCATAATCAAGTCTGTCAGCCTCATTGTTATAACTGAGCAGACAAGTTGGCCTTGAGAGACTGTATTTCTTGTGCTTTGGCTTCTGTGCTAAAAACTAACGCGGCTATTTTATTAAGATTATTACACAGAGATTATTTGTTATCTGCTAATAGGAGGACAACCCAGGTACAAGAGTGCCATTTCTTTTACCATTGCTCAGTGTGGGGAATCACAATGCCACTCAACAGGCCTGTGCCCATTCTGCATCCCCACATAGCAAACCCCTGCCCTTCTTTACCCACTGCCTCTGCCCTTCCCTCACCCGTGACTCACCCTGTGTTCCCTCCTCAAATTCACTGATGCTCTTCGAGGTGTGTGTGTCTGGGCTGGCACCTGCGCCCAACGATGTCGGAGACACAGAGTGCGGAGGTGAGCGGGAGGGCCCTGTCGTACTGGCTTCCACCTGGGCTTGAGGCCGTCCTGTAAAAAGAGAAGGCGCATCATGAGCTCGTTATCTTCACAGTATCAGTACAGATGTTGCAATGTACAGTATCAGTATAGATGTTGCAATGTATAGTATCAGTACAGATGTTGTGATGTACAGTATCAGTACAGATGTTGTGATGTATAGTATCAATACAGATGTTGCGATGTACAGTATCAGTACAGATGCTGCGATGTACATTATCTGTACACTGACAGTACGCGGGCACTGATTTTTAAAAAAAAATTTGTTCATGGGATGTGGGCATTGCTGGCAAGTCCAGCATTTATTGCCCATCCCCAATTGCCCTCAAGGTGGTGGCGGTGAGCCGTCTTCTTGAACTGCTGCAATCCGTGTGGTGAAGAAACTCCCACAGTGCTGTTAGAGAGGGAGTTCCAGGATTTTGATCCAGCGACGATGAGGGAACAGCGATATATTTCCAAGTCAGGATGACTTGGAGGTGAACGTGGTGAACGTGTTCCCAGGCGCCTGCTGCCCTTGTCCTTCTAGATGGTAGAGATCATGGGTTAGGGAGGTACAGTCGGAGGTACAGTCGAAGAAGCCTTGGCGAGTTGCTGCAGTGCATCTTGTAGATGGTACACACTGCAGTCACGGTGCGCCGGTGGTGGAGGGAGTGAATGTTGAAGGTGGTGGATGGGTGCCAATCATGCAGGCTGCTTTGTCCTGGATGGTGTCGAACTTCTTCAGTGCTGTTGGAGCTGCACTCATCCAGGCAAGTGGAGAGTATTCCATCACATTCCTTGTGCCTTGTAGATGGTGGAAACACTTTGGGGAGTCATGAGTTACGAGACTCACCGCAGAAGAGGAACAGAGGAGACTGAGGGGAGACCTATTGAGGTGTATAAAATTATAAGGGGCCTAGATAGAGTGGATAGGTCGGACCTATTTCCCTTAGCAGAGCATTGGTCGGAGGTTTAGAGGGGATTTGAGGGGAAATTTCTTCACCCAGAAGGTGGTGGGGTCTGGAACTCACTGCCTGAAAGGGTGGTAGAGGCAGAAACCCTCACCACATTAAAAATGTACTTGGATGTGCACTTGAAGTGCTGTAACCTACAGGGCTATGGACCAAGAGCTGGAAAGTAGGATTAGGCTGGATAGCTCTTTGTTGACCGGCGCGGACACAATGGGCCAAAATGGCCTCCTTCTGTGCTGTAAATTTCTATGATTCTATGAATATCCAGCCTCTGACCCGCTCTTGTAGCCACAGTATTTATGTGGTTGGTCCAGTTAAGTTTCTGGTCAGTAGTGACCCGCAGGATGTTGATGGTGGGGGATTTGGTGATGGCAATGCCACTGAATTTCAAGGAGAGGTGATCAGACTTTCACTTGTTGGAGATAGTCATTGTGTGGCACGAATGTTACTTGTATATTATCCGTACAGTGACAGTACACAGATACCGTGATGTATATTGCCCGTACAGTGATAGTCCATGTTGCGTTTTGCTGTGAACCCAACAAAAGTGCAAGTCACCGTCACTGTGATTGTATGCTATTGATCACTGTACCTACCCTGAGTGCCATCGTCTCCACAGACCTCAGGGACCGCCAGCCCTGTACGTCCTCCCTGCCTGTGACCCTCGTGCCCTTGCAGGGGATAAGGGGTTTTATTCGCTGCATCCCACCACCAGTCGCGACAAGGCTGTGTCTGGTGCAGGCCATCCTCTGCAGAGAAAGAACAGAACGCATTACTGGAAAGAGGTGAATACTCGGTGAGTCAGTGTAAAGCCTCAGGTGTGGTGGAACCAAACACAGAATCCCTTGGTAACTGACAATGGAGAAACAGGGCGAGTGCGTGTTTGCAGTGCTCAATTGGCCAGCAATCGCTTACTGCTGGTATTCAGCCTCTTCTAAAACAGAAGCAAAATACTGCGGATGCTGGAAATCTGAAATAAAAACAGAAAATGCTGGAAATAGTCAGCAGGTCAGGTAGTATCTGTGGAGAGAGAAACAGAGATAACATTTCAGGTAATGATCCTTCGTCAGAACTGGATAAGGCTAGAGATGTAATGGGTTTTAAGCAAGTGTTGGGGCAGGGAAATGGGGGAGGGGAGGAAAGAACAAAAGGGACGGTTTGTGATAGGATGGAAGGCAGGAGAGATTTACACTTTGGGTTTGTAGCTGCAGCCCTCACTGATGTCTCCCAATGATAGGAAAAGCCGAGACCACTGCCAACTTCGGGCCAGTGCTGGCAGAGACCACGGGTTAGGTATGCCCCCCAATGGTCATTGAGCACATTGGGTGAGGTAGGCCCCAGTGGGGCAGGACCTGGTGGTATAGATTTCTGAAATCTGTAAGCTTTGGGAGAAAATCATACGATAAATAAAACTTATCCATCAGACTAAACAAACAACTACCCATCAACATAAAATCAGAGCTTGCTGGAAATGCACAACAGTGTCAGTAAAGAGACAGATTAGCGTTTCAGGTATGGAGTCCAATAGTACAGAATCACACAACCACACAGCACAGGAGGTGGCCATTCGGCCCATCATGCCTGTGCCGTCTCTTTGAAAGAGCGATCCAGTTAGTCCCACTCCCCCTGTCCTGCCCCATAGCCCGCACATTTCTTCCTTTCGAGTATTTAACGAACCTCTCTCCCCTCCACCCCCCGAACTTTAACCCACCTCCACTCTTTACAGGTGCGGAGGCCTGCTGTGTAATTCCAGCACCTTGTGTTTCTATTTGTGATCTCCTGCCGGTGCCTCCTCACTGGGACTGAACAGACAGGTAATAATCCTGGGCTGGCATCCAGTGAATCCCTGGCAGATGCAGAAAAGCACCCGAAAATTGAGTCTGCCCGTTCCCATGGAGACAGCACAGCCTCATCATCAACACATGAACAACATTAATACCCCCTTGGCATCTGTGTCCTTTTATGATACAACAGTCTAAATGTTTTTAATTAATGTTGAATTGTACCGAGGATCCTTCTGGGTTGAGCAGACATCATTATCGCAAATTGTTCACCGAGCGTAGGATCTGTCACCCAAAGTGCATCAATGAGCTTGTTCGCACACTGCTGGTGAGAAGCTTTCAGAGGTGACGTGTTCAGGAGTCTGTGAAAGCGTACTCAAGAGCCAGGAATTTTTAATTCTTTCAGCTTTGTACTTAGTTCTGTACTGAACACTAAGCAGTCTTAATTCTGATAACTGCACTTAATGTGGCCTTTTAAGAAATCACTCAAAAGGATTATAATACCAAGCACGTTTTGCCTCGCACCATCATCCCTATTGTCATTTAATCTCTCCTGCCTTCCAGCCTATCACAGACCTTCCCTTTTGCTCTTTCCTCCCCTCCCCCCTTTCCCTGCATCTGCACTTGCTGAAAAACTGCTCATCTCTCGTATCTTCCAGTTCTGACGAAAGGTCACCGACTTGAACCGTGACCTCTGTTTCTCTCCCCACAGACGCTGCTGGTCCTGCTGAGTATGTCCAGCATTTTCTGTTTGTATTTCAGATTTCCAGCAGTTGCAGTGTTTTGCTTTGGTTATAGTAACACGGCATTGCACTCACACAGCCGGGACCGAGTGTAGACGTCAGGTGTTTTTTTGGTTCTTGGGATGTGGGCATCGCTGACAAGGCTGGCATTTATTGCCCATCCCTAATTGCCCTTGAGAAGTGGGTGGTGAGCCACCTTCTTGAACCGCTGCAGTCCGTGTGGTGAAGGTGCTCCCACAGTGCTGTTAGGGAGAGTGTTCTAGGATTGTGACCCAGCAACGATGAAGGAACAGTGATATATTTCCAAGTCAGGATGCTGTGTGACTTGGAGGGGAACGTGCTGCTATATTGCTAGTCTTGCTGCTCTCGGTGATAGAGGGGAGGGAGGTGCTGTTGAAGAAGCTGTGGCGAGTTGCTGCAGTCCATCCTGTACATCGTGCACACTGCAGCCATGGGGCACCGGTGGTGGAGGGAATGGTTATTCAGTCCAATGACAAGGGCACTGATCAAGCGGGCTGCTTTGTCCTGAATGGTGTCGAGCTCCTTGACTGTTGTTGGAGCTGCAACTCATCCAGGCCAGGGGAAAGTATTCCATCACACTCCTGGCTTGAGCCTTGCAGACGGTGGAAAGGCTTTGGAGAGTCAGGAGGTGAGACACTTGCTGCCCTGTGTAGCTTCACGAGGTTAACACCTAAGGTATGCGTGGCGCTGCACACCCAGCAACACTCTCCATTGCAGTGAGTTTACAGGCTGGTGAGCAACTGGAGCAGGCCATACTGACATAACTCAGTCATCAATCTAAGGTCACACCTTTTGCCCTTATTTGTATATAGACTGCTAGGAACAGGAGGAGGCCATTTACCCCCTCGAGCCTGTTACAGAGGAACAGGAGGAGACCATTCAGCCCTTCGAGCCTGTTACACAGGAACAGGAGGAGGCCATTCAGTCCTTCGAGCCTGTTACATCATACAATTAGATCATGGCTAATCTGTACCGCAACTCCATTTAGCCGCCTTTAATCCATCTCCCTCGATACCCTTACCCAGCAAAAATCTACCAATCTCAGTCTTATAATCTCCAATTGACCTCCAGCATCCACAGCCTTTATTTAGCGGGTGGGGAGAGAGTTCCAGATTCCCGCTGCCCTTTGTGCATAAAAGTGCTTCCTGACATCAGCCTGAGCGGATGGCTCCAATTTTAAGATTGTGTTACCTTGTTCTGGGCTCCCCCACCAGAGGAAATAGTTTCGTTCTATCTACCCTATCAAATCCATTCGTTTTTGAATTTCATTTTGCACCCATGCACTAGCTTCTAGTGATCTGAGTGCCTGGACCTGCCAGAGGGGGAAAGAGACTGATGGGGAGAGCGAGTGAGTGAGGGGGGGGTGAGAGAGAGAGCGCGGGGGGGGGGAGAGAGCGGGGCGGAGGGGGAGAGAGAGAGCGGGGCGGAGGGGGAGAGAGCAGGTGGGGAGGAGCGCAGCAGGGGGGGGGGGAGGAGCACGGGGGGACAGCGTGGGAGAGGGGGGAGAGCGCGGCGGGGGAGAGAGCGCGGGGGGGGAGAGAGCGCGGGAGGGGGGAGAGAGCGCGGGAGGGGGGGAGAGAGCGCGGGGGGGAGAGAGCGCGGGGGGGGAAGAGAGCGCGGGGGGGGAAGAGAGCGCGGGGGGGAAGAGAGCGCGGGGGGGAAGAGAGCGCGGGGGGGGAAGAGAGCGCGGGGGGGAGAGAGCGCGGGGGGGGAGAGAGCGCGGGGGGGGAGAGAGCGCGGGGGGGAGAGAGCGCGGGGGGGGAGAGAGCGCGGGGGGGGAGAGAGCGCGGGGGGGGAGAGAGCGCGGGGGGGGAGAGAGCGCGGGGGGGGGAGAGAGCGGGGGGGGAGAGAGCGCGGGGGGGGAGAGAGCGCGGGGGGGAAGAGAGCGCGGGGGGGGGAAGAGAGCGCGGGGGGGAAGAGAGCGCGGGGGGGGAAGAGAGCGCGGGGGGGGAAGAGAGCGCGGGGGGGGAGAGAGCGCGGGGGGGAGAGAGCGCGGGGGGGGAGAGAGCGCGGGGGGGGGGAGAGAGCGCGGGGGGGAGAGAGCGCGGGGGGGAGAGAGCGCGGGGGGGAGAGAGCGCGGGGGGGGAGAGAGCGCGGGGGGGGAGAGAGCGCGGGGGGGGAGAGAGCGCGGGGGGGGGAGAGAGCGCGGGGGGGGTAGAGAGCGCGGGGGGGGGAGAGAGCGCGGGGGGGGAGAGAGCGCGGGGGGGGGGGAGAGAGCGCGGGGGGGGGAGAGAGCGCGGGGGGGGAGAGAGCGCGGGGGGGGGAGAGAGCGCGGGGGGGGAGAGAGCGCGGGGGGGGGAGAGAGCGCGGGGGGGGGAGAGAGCGCGGGGGGGGAGAGAGCGCGGGGGGGGGAGAGAGCGCGGGGGGGGGGGAGAGAGCGCGGGGGGGGGGAGAGAGCGCGGGGGGGGGGAGAGAGCGCGGGGGGGGGGAGAGAGCGCGGGGGGGGGAAGAGAGCGCGGGGGGGGGAAGAGAGCGCGGGGGGGGGGAAGAGAGCGCGGGGGGGGGGGAGAGAGCGCGGGGGGGGGAGAGAGCGCGGGGGAGGAGAGAGCGCGGGGGAGGAGAGAGCGCGGGGGAGGAGAGAGCGCGGGGGGGGGGGAGAGAGCGCGGGGGGGAGAGAGCGCGGGGGGGGGAGAGCGGGGGGGGGGGAGAGCGCGGGGGGGGAGAGCGCGGGGGGGGAGAGCGCGGGGGGGGAGAGCGCGGGGGGGAGAGCGCGGGGGGAGAGCGCGGGGGGGAGAGCGCGGGGGGGAGAGCGCGGGGGGGAGAGCGCGGGGGGGAGAGCGCGGGGGGGAGAGCGCGGGGGGGAGAGCGCGGGGGGGGAGAGCGAGGGGGGAGAGCGCGGGGGGGAGAGCGCGGGGGGGAAAGCGCGGGGGGGAAAGCGCGGGGGGGAGAGCGCGGGGGGGAGAGCGCGGGGGGGAGAGCGCGGGGGGGAGAGCGCGGGGGGGAGAGCGCGGGGGGGAGAGCGCGGGGGGGAGAGCGCGGGGGGGAGAGCGCGGGGGGGAGAGCGCGGGGGGGAGAGCGCGGGGGGGAGAGCGCGGGGGGGAGAGCGCGGGGGGGAGAGCGCGGGGGGGAGAGCGCGGGGGGGAGAGCGCGGGGGGGAGAGCGCGGGGGGGAGAGCGCGGGGGGGAGAGCGCGGGGGGGAGAGCGCGGGGGGGAGAGCGCGGGGGGGAGAGCGCGGGGGGGAGAGCGCGGGGGGGAGAGCGCGGGGGGGAGAGCGCGGGGGGGAGAGCGCGGGGGGGAGAGCGCGGGGGGGAGAGCGCGGGGGGGAGAGCGCGGGGGGGAGAGCGCGGGGGGGAGAGCGCGGGGGGGGAGCGCGGGGGGGGGAGCGCGGGGGGGGAGAGAGCGCGGGGGGAGAGAGCGCGGGGGGAGAGAGCGCGGGGGGGAGAGAGCGCGGGGGGGAGAGAGCGCGGGGGGGAGAGAGCGCGGGGGGGAGAGAGCGCGGGGGGGGGAGGGGAGAGCGCGGGTGGGGAGAGCGCGGGGGGGGGGGAGAGCGCGGAGAGCGCGGGGGGGGAGAGAGAGCGGGGGGGGAAGAGAGCGGGGAGGGGAGAGAGCGGGGGGGGGGGAGAGAGCGCGGGGGGTAGAGAGCGCGGGGGGGAGAGAGAGCGCGGGGGGGAGAGAGAGCGCGGGGGGGAGAGAGAGCGCGGGGGGGAGAGAGAGCGCGGGGGGGAGAGAGAGCGCGGGGGGGAGAGAGAGCGCGGGGGGGAGAGAGAGCGCGGGGGGGAGAGAGAGCGCGGGGGGGGAGAGAGAGCGCGGGGGGGAGAGAGAGCGCGGGGGGGAGAGAGAGCGCGGGGGGGAGAGAGAGCGCGGGGGGGAGA
The DNA here is from genome assembly GCF_044704955.1 of Pristiophorus japonicus. Classification (NCBI taxonomy): domain Eukaryota; kingdom Metazoa; phylum Chordata; class Chondrichthyes; family Pristiophoridae; genus Pristiophorus; species Pristiophorus japonicus. Next base: position 4,604 of record NW_027252096.1, on the reverse strand, counting down.
GAGAGCGCGGGGGGGAGAGAGAGCGCGGGGGGGAGAGAGAGCGCGGGGGGAGAGAGAGCGCGGGGGGGAGAGAGAGCGCGGGGGGAGAGAGAGCGCGGGGGGGAGAGAGAGCGCGGGGGGGAGAGAGAGCGCGGGGGGGAAGAGAGCGCGGGGGGGAGAGAGAGCGCGGGGGGAGAGAGAGCGCGGGGGGGAGAGAGAGCGCGGGGGGGAGAGAGAGCGCGGGGGGGAGAGAGAGCGCGGGGGGGAGAGAGAGCGCGGGGGGGAGAGAGAGCGCGGGGGGGAGAGAGAGCGCGGGGGGGAGAGAGAGCGCGGGGGGGAGAGAGAGCGCGGGGGGGGAGAGAGAGCGCGGGGGGGAGAGAGAGCGCGGGGGGGAGAGAGAGCGCGGGGGGGAGAGAGAGCGCGGGGGGGAGAGAGAGCGCGGGGGGGAGAGAGAGCGCGGGGGGGAGAGAGAGCGCGGGGGGGGAGAGAGAGCGCGGGGGGGAGAGAGAGCGCGGGGGGGAGAGAGAGCGCGGGGGGGAGAGAGAGCGCGGGGGGGAGAGAGAGCGCGGGGGGGAGAGAGAGCGCGGGGGGGAGAGAGCGCGGGGGGGGGAGAGCGCGGGGGGGGGAGAGAGCGCGGGGGGAGAGAGCGCGGGGGGGGAGAGAGCGCGGGGGGGGAGAGAGCGCGGGGGGGGAGAGCGCGGGGGGGAGAGCGCGGGGGGGGAGAGCGCGGGGGGGGGGTGGAGAGCGTGGTGGGAGGGAGAGCGCGGGGGCGGGGGGGGGGGGGAGAGCGCGGGGGGGGCGGGGGAGAGCGCGGCGGGGGGGCAGAGCGCGGTGGGGGGGGGGAGAGCGCGGGGGGGGGAGAGCGCGGGGGCGGGAGAGCGCGGGGGGCGGGAGAGCGCGGGAGGGAGCGCGGGGGGGGGAAGAGCGCGGGGGGGGGAAGAGCGCGGGGGGAAGAGCGCGGGGGGGGGGAAGAGCGCGGGGGGTGAGAGCGGGGGGGGGAAGAGAGTGGGGGGGGGAGAGAGTGGGGGGGGGAGAGAGTGGGGGGGGGAGAGAGTGGGTGGGAGAGAGAGTGGGGGGGAGAAAGAGAGTGGGGGGGAGAAAGAGAGTGGGGGGGAGAAAGAGAGTGGGGGGGAGAAAGAGCGTGCGGGGGAGAAAGAGCGTGGGGGGAGAAAGAGCGTGGGGGGGAGAAAGAGCGTGGGGGGGGGAAGAGAGTGGGGGGGGGAAGAGAGTGGGGGGGGAAGAGAGTGGGGGGGGAAGAGAGTGGGGGGGGGGAAGAGAGTGGGGGGAGAAAGAGAGTGGGGGGAGAAAGAGCGTGGGGGGGGAAGAGAGTGGGGGGGGAAGAGAGTGGGGGGGGAAGAGAGTGGGGGGGGAAGAGAGTGGGGGGGGGAAGAGAGTGGGGGGGGGGAGAGTGGGGGGGGGGGAGAGTGGGGGGGGGGAGAGTGGGGGGGGGGAGAGTGGGGGGGGGGAGAGTGGGGGGGGGGGAGAGTGGGGGGGGGGGAGAGTGGGGGGGGGGGGAGAGTGGGGGGGGGAAGAGAGTGGGGGGGGGAAGAGAGTGGGGGGGGAAGAGAGTGGGGGGGGGAAGAGAGTGGGGGGGGAAGAGAGTGGGGGGGGAAGAGAGTGGGGGGGGAAGAGAGTGGGGGGGGGAAGAGAGTGGGGGGGGGAAGAGAGTGGGGGGGGGGAAGAGAGTGGGGGGGGAAGAGAGTGGGGGGGGAAGAGAGTGGGGGGGGAAGAGAGTGGGGGGGGAAGAGAGTGGGGGGGGAAGAGAGTGGGGGGGAAGAGAGTGGGGGGGGAAGAGAGTGGGGGGGGAAGAGAGTGGGGGGGGAAGAGAGTGGGGGGGAAGAGAGTGGGGGGGAAGAGAGTGGGGGGGAGAGAGTGGGGGGAAGAGAGTGGGGGGAAGAGAGTGGGGGGGGGGAAGAGAGTGGGGGGGGGGAAGAGAGTGGGGGGGGGGAGAGAGTGGGGGGGAGAGGCGGGGGGGGGAGAGAGCGCGGGGGGGTAGAGAGCGCGGGGGAGAGAGAGCGCGGGGGGGAGAGAGAGCGCGGGGGGGAGAGAGAGCGCGGGGGGGAGAGAGAGCGGGGCGGGGGGGGAGAGAGAGCGCGGGGGGGAGCGAGAGCGCGGGGGGGAGAGAGCGCGGGGGGGAGAGAGAGCGCGGGGGGGAGAGAGAGCGCGGGGGGGAGAGAGAGCGCGGGGGGAGAGAGAGCGCGGGGGGGAGAGAGAGCGCGGGGGGGAGAGAGAGCGCGGGGGGGGAGAGAGAGCGCGGGGGGGAGAGAGAGCGCGGGGGGAGAGAGAGCGCGGGGGGGAGAGAGAGCGCGGGGGGGAGAGAGAGCGCGGGGGGGAGAGAGAGCGCGGGGGGGAGAGAGAGCGCGGGGGGGAGAGAGAGCGCGGGGGGGAGAGAGCGCGGGGGGGAGAGAGCGCGGGGGGAGAGAGCGCGGGGGGGAGAGAGCGCGGGGGGGAGAGAGCGCGGGGGGAGAGAGCGCCGGGGGGAGAGAGCGCCGGGGGGAGAGAGCGCGGGGGGGGAGAGCGCGGGGGGGGAGAGCGCGGGGGGGAGAGCGCGGGGGGGGGTGGAGAGCGTGGTGGGAGGGAGAGCGCGGGGGCGGGGGGGGGGGAGAGCGCGGGGGCGGCGGGGGGGCAGAGCGCGGTGGGGGGGGGGGAGAGCGCGGGGGGGGGAGAGAGCGCGGGGGCGGGAGAGCGCGGGGGGCGGGAGAGCGCGGGAGGGAGCGCGGGGGGGGAAGAGCGCGGGGGGGGAAGAGCGCGGGGGGGGAAGAGCGCGGGGGGAAGAGCGCGGGGGGGGGGGGAAGAGCGCGGGGGGTGAGAGCGGGGGGGGGAAGAGAGCGGGGGGGGGAGAGAGTGGGGGGGAGAGAGTGGGGGGGAGAGAGTGGGGGGGAGAGAGTGGGGGGAGAGATTGGGGGGAGAGAGGGGGGGGAGAGAGGGGGGAGAGTGGGGGGGAGAGCGGGGGGGGAGAGCGGGGGGGGAGAGAGCGGGGGGGAGAGAGAGCGGGGGGGAGGGAGAGCGCGGGGGGGGGAGGGAGAGCGCGGGGGGGAGGGAGAGCGCGGGGGGGGAGGGAGAGCGCGGGGGGGGAGGGAGAGCGCGGGGGGGGAGGGAGAGCGCGGGGGGGGAGGGAGAGCGCGGGGGGGGAGGGAGAGCGCGGGGGGGGAGGGAGAGCGCGGGGGGGGAGGGAGAGCGCGGGGGGGGAGGGAGAGCGCGGGGGGGGAGGGAGAGCGCGGGGGGGGAGGGAGAGCGCGGGGGGGGAGGGGAGCGCGGGGGGGAGGGGAGAGCGCGGGGGGGGAGGGAGAGCGCGGGGGGGGAGGGAGAGCGCGGGGGGGAGGGAGAGCGCGGGGGGGGAGGGGAGAGCGCGGGGGGGGAGGGAGAGCGCGGGGGGGAGGGAGAGCGCGGGGGGGAGGGAGAGCGCGGGGGGGGAGGGAGAGCGCGGGGGGGGAGGGAGAGCGCGGGGGGGGAGGGAGAGCGCGGGGGGGGAGGGAGAGCGCGGGGGGGGAGGGAGAGCGCGGGGGGGGAGGGAGAGCGCGGGGGGGGAGGGAGAGCGCGGGGGGGGAGGGAGAGCGCGGGGGGGAGGGAGAGCGCGGGGGGGAGGGAGAGCGCGGGGGGGAGGGAGAGCGCGGGGGGGAGGGAGAGCGCGGGGGGGAGGGAGAGCGCGGGGGGGAGGGAGAGCGCGGGGGGGAGGGAGAGCGCGGGGGGGAGGGAGAGCGCGGGGGGGAGGGAGAGCGCGGGGGGAGGGAGAGCGGGGGGGAGGGAGAGCGCGGGGGGGGAGGGAGAGCGCGGGGGGGAGGGAGAGCGCGGGGGGGAGGGAGAGCGCGGGGGGGGAGGGAGAGCGCGGGGGGGGAGGGAGAGCGCGGGGGGGGAGGGAGAGCGCGGGGGGGGAGGGAGAGCGCGGGGGGGGAGGGAGAGCGCGGGGGGGGAGGGAGAGCGCGGGGGGGAGGGAGAGCGCGGGGGGGAGGGAGAGCGCGGGGGGAAGGGAGAGCGCGGGGGGAGGGAGAGCGCGGGGGGGAGGGAGAGCGCGGGGGGGAGGGAGAGCGCGGGGGGAGGGAGAGCGCGGGGGGAGGGAGAGCGCGGGGGGGAGGGAGAGCGCGGGGGGGAGGGAGAGCGCGGGGGGGGGCAGAGAGAGAGAGCGGGGGGGCAGAGAGTGAGAGCGGTGGTGGGAAGAGAGAGCAGGAGCGGGGGTTAAAGAGAACAGGGGAGGGAGGAGAGAGCGGGGGATGAGGAGCGCGCGGGGAAGGGGGGGAGCGCAGGGGGAAGAGCGAGCGGGGGGGCCGTGAGAAAGGGGGTGAAAGAGCACGGGGAGCGGGGGCGCGGAGAGGGCGGGGGGGGTCGGAGCAAGCGGGGGAGGGGGTCGGAGCGAGCGGGGGGGATCGCAGAGAGCGGGGTGCGTCGGAGAGAGCGGGGGCGGTCGGAGAGAGCGAGGGGGGAGAAGAGAGAGGGGGGGAAGAGAGGGGGGGAAGAGAGGGGGGTAAGAGAGGGGGGGAAGAGAGGGGGGGAAGAGAGTGGGGGGGAAGAGTGGGGGGGAAGAGTGGGGGGGGAAGAGTGGGGGGGGAAGAGTGGGGGGGGGATGAGTGGGGGGGATGAGTGGGGGGATGAGTGGGGGGGGGATGAGTGGGGGGGGGATGAGTGGGGGG
>NW_027252095.1:0-30889 GCF_044704955.1 Pristiophorus japonicus | reverse complement strand
GGGGGGAAAGAGAGCGACTGGGGGGGGGGAAAGAGAGCGACGGGGGGGGGAAAGAGAGCGACGGGGGGGAAAGAGAGCGACTGGGGGGGGGAAAGAGAGCGACGGTGGGGGGGAAAGAGAGCGACTGGGGGGGAAAGAGAGCGACGGTGGGGGGGAAAGAGAGCGACTGGGGGGGGGGGGAGAAAGAGAGCGACTGGGGGGGGGAGGGGGGGAAGAGAGCTAGACTGGGTGGGGGTGGAGAAAGAGAGAGAGACGGGGGGGGGAAAAGAGAGTCTGTGGGGGGGGAAGAGAGAGACTGGGGAGGGGGCAGAGAGAGAGATTGGGTGGGGGGCAGAGAGACTGAGTGGGGGTGGAGAAAGAGAGAGACTGGGGAGTGGAAGAGAGAGAGACTGGGGGGTGTAAGAGAGAGAGACTGGGGGGGGTAAGAGAGAGAGACTCGGTGGGGGAAGGGAGAGAGAGACGGGGGGCGGGGGGAAGAGAGACGGGGGGGGGAAGAGAAAGGGACTGGGGGGTGAAAGAGAGAGACTGGGGAGGGGGGCAGAGAGAGAGACTGGGTGGGGGAAAGAGAGAGAGACGGAGGACGGGGGGAAGAGAGACGGGGGGAAGAGAAAGGGACTGGGGGGGGAAGAGAGACCGGGGGGGGCTAGAGAGAGAGACCGGGGGTGAAGAGAGAGAGAGTGGGGGGGGGGGAAGAGAGAGAGAGACTGGGGCGGGGGGGGGGGGGGGAAGAGAGAGACTGGGGGGGGGGGAAGAGAGAGACTGGGGGGGGGAAGAGAGAGACTGGGGGGAGCAGAAGAGAGAGAGACTGGTGGGGGGAAGAGAGAGAGACTGGGGGGGCGGGGGGGAAGAGAGACTGGGTGGGGGGGGGAAAGAGAGAGAGACTGGGTGGAGGGGGAAGAGAGCGACTGGGGGGGGAAAGAGAGCGACTGGGGGGGGAAAGAGAGCGACTGGGGGGGGAAAGAGAGCGACGGGGGGGGGGAAAGAGAGCGACTGGGGGGGGGAAAGAGAGCGACTGGGGGGTAAAGAGAGCGACTGGGGGGGTAAAGAGAGCGACTGGGGGGTAAAGAGAGCGACTGGGGGGGGAAAAGAGAGCGACGGGGGAGAAAGAGAGCGACTGGGGGGGAAAGAGAGCGACTGGGGGGGGAAAGAGAGCGACTGGGGGGGAAAGAGAGCGACTGGGGGGGGAAAGAGAGCGACTGGGGGGAAAAGAGAGCGACTGGGGGGGGGAAAGAGAGCGACTGGGGGGGGAAAGAGAGCGACTGGGGGGGAAAGAGAGCGACTGGGGGGGTAAAGAGAGCGACGGGGGGGAAAAGAGAGCGACTTGCGGGGGGGAAAGAGAGCGACTGGGGGGGGAAAGATAGCGACGGGGGGGGGAAGAGAGAGCGACTCGGGGGGGGGAGAGCGAGCGACTGGGGGGCGGGGGGGAGAGAGAGTGACTGGGGGGGGGGAGGAGAGAGCGACTGGGGGCGGGGGAAGAGAGAGCGACTGGGGGGGAAGAGAGAGCGACTGGGGGGGGGGGGAAAGAGAACGACTGAGGGGGGGCGGGAAGAGAGCGAGACTGGGGGGGGAAAGAGAGAGAGACTGGGTGGGGGTGGAGAAAGAGAGAGAGACGGGGGGGGGGAAGAGAGTCTGGGGGGGCGAAAGAGAGAGACTGGAGGGGGAGGGGGAAGAGAGAGATACTGGGGGGTGGAAGAGAGAGAGACTGGGGGGGGGTAAGAGAGAGAGACTCGGTGGGGGAAAGAGAGAGAGACGGGGGGCGGGGGGAAGAGAGACGGGAGGGAAGAGAAAGGGACTGGGGGGGAAAAGAGACCGGGGGGGGCTAGAGAGAGAGACCGGGGGTGAAGAGAGAGAGAGTGGGGGGGGGGGGAAGAGAGAGAGAGAGACTGGGGGGGGGGGGGGAAAGAGAGCGACTGGGGGGGGAAAGAGAGCGACTGGGGGGGGGAAAGAGAGCGACTAGGGGGGAAAGAGAGCGACTGGGGGGGGAAAGAGAGCGACTGGGGGGGAAAGAGAGCGACTGGGGGGGGGGAAAGAGAGCGACTGGGGGGGGGGAAAGAGAGCGACTGGGGGGGGGGAAAGAGAGCGACTGGGGGGGGGGGAAAGAGAGCGACTGGGGGGGGAAAGAGAGCGACTGGGGGGGAAAGAGAGCGACTGGGGGGGGAAAGAGAGCGACTGGGGGGGGAAAGAGAGCGACTGGGGGGGAAAGAGAGCAACTGGGGGGGGAAAGAGAGCGACTGGGGGGGGAAAGAGAGCGACTGGGGGGGGAAAGAGAGCGACTGGGGGGGGAAAGAGAGCGACTGGGGGGGGGGGGGAAAGAGTGCGACTGGGGGGGGGGGAAAGAGAGCGACTGGGGGGGGAAAGAGAGCGACTGGGGGGGGGAAAGAGTGCGACTGGGGGGGAAAGAGAGCGACTGGGGGGGGAAAGAGAGCGACTGGCGGGGGGGAAAGAGAGCGACTGGGGGGGGGAAGAGAGCGACAGGGGCGGAAAGAGCGACTGGGGGGGGGAAAGAGAGCGACTGGGGGGGGGGACGGAAGAGAGCGACTGGGGGGGGGGAAGAGAGCGACTGGGGGGGGAAGAGAGCGACTGGGGGGGAAAGAGAGAGAGCGAATGAGGGGGGGCGGGAAGAGAGAGCGACGGGAGGGGGAAGAGAGCGAGACTGGGGTGGGGGGGGGAAAAGAGAGAGTCTGGGAGCGACTGGGGGGGGGGGGGAAGAGAGAGCGACTCGGGGGGTAAGAGAGCGAGATTGGGGGCGGGAAAGAGAGAGACTGGGGGGAGGAGGGGGAAGAGAGAGACTGGTGGGGGGAAGAAAGAGACTGGGGGGGGGAAGAGAGAGTCTGGGGGGGAAGAGAGAGAGACTGGGTGGAGAAAGAGAGAGAGACAGGGGGGGGCGGGAAGAGCGAGTCTGGGGGGGGGGGGTGGAGAGAGACTGGGTGGTGGGGGGGGAAGAGAAAGAGAGAGAGACGGGGGGGGAAAGAGAGCGACTGGGGGGGGGGAAAGAGAGCGACTGGAGGGGGGGAAAGAGAGCGACTGGGGGGGGGGAAGAGAGCGATTGGGGGGGGGGGGAAGAGAGCGATTGGGGGGGGAGAAGAGAGCGACTGGGGGGGAGGGGGGGAAGAGAGCGACTGGCGGGGTGGGGGGGAAGAGAGCGAGACTGGGTGGGGGTGGAGAAAGAGAGAGAGACGGGAGGGAAGAGAGAGAGACTGGGGGGTGGAAGAGAGAGAGACTGGGGGGTGGAAGAGAGAGAGACTTGGGGGTGGAAGAGAGAGAGACTGGGGGGTGGAAGAGAGAGAGACTGGGGGGTGGAAGAGAGAGAGACTGGGGGTGGAAGAGAGAGAGACTGGGGGGGGTAAGAGAGAGAGACTCGGTGGGGGAAGGGAGAGAGAGACGGGGGGCGGGGGGAAGAGAGAGACTGGTGGGGGGAAGAGAGAGAGACTGGGGGGGGCGGGGGGGAAGAGAGAGAGACTGGGTGGGGGGGGGGGGGAAGAGAGAGAGACTGGGTGGAGGGGGGAAAGAGAGCGACTGGGGGGGGAAAGAGAGCGACTGGGGGGGGAAAGAGAGCGACTGGGGGGGGAAAGAGAGCGACTGGGGGGGGAAAGAGAGCGACTGGGGGGGGAAAGAGAGCGACTGGGGGGGGGAAAGAGAGCGACTGGGGGGGGGAAAGAGAGCGACTGGGGGAGGAAAGAGAGCGACTGGGGGAGGAAAGAGAGCGACTGGGGGGGGGGAAAGAGAGCGACTGAAGGGGGGGAAAGAGAGCGACTGGGGGGGGGGAAAGAGAGCGATTGGGGGGGGGGAAGAGAGCGATTGGGGGGGGGGAGAAGAGAGCGACTGGGGGGGAGGGGGGGAAGAGAGCGACTGGCGGGGTGGGGGGGAAGAGAGCGAGACTGGGTGGGGGTGGAGAAAGAGAGAGAGACGGGAGGGAAGAGAGAGAGACTGGGGGGTGGAAGAGAGAGAGACTGGGGGGTGGAAGAGAGAGAGACTGGGGGGTGGAAGAGAGAGAGACTTGGGGGTGGAAGAGAGAGAGACTGGGGGGTGGAAGAGAGAGAGACTGGGGGGTGGAAGAGAGAGAGACTGGGGGGGGTAAGAGAGAGAGACTCGGTGGGGGAAAGAGAGAGAGACGGATGGCGGGGGGAAGAGAGACGGGGGGGGAAGAGAAAGGGACTGGGGGGGGAAAAGAGAGAGACTGGGGAGGGGGGCAGAGAGAGAGACTGGGTGGGGGGGGCAGAGAGACTCGGTGGGGGTGGAGAAAGAGAGAGACTGTGGGGGGTAAGAGGGAGAGACGGGGGGCGGGGGGGAAGAGAAAGGGACTGGGGGGGGGAAGAGAGACCGGGGGGGGCTAGAGAGAGAGACCGGGGATGAAGAGAGAGAGAGTGGGGGGGGGGGGGAAGAGAGAGAGAGAGACTGGGGGGGGGGGAAAGAGAGAGACTGGGGGGAGCGGAAGAGAGAGAGACTGTGGGGGGGGGGGGAAGAGAGAGAGACTGGGTGAGGGGAAAGAGAGCGACTGGGGGGGGAAAGTGAGCGACTGGGGGGGGGGAAAGAGAGCGACTGGGGGGGGGAAAGAGAGCGACTGGGGGGGGAAAGAGAGCGACTGGGGGGGGAAAGAGAGCGACTGGGGGGGGAAAGAGAGCGACTGGGGGGGGAAAGAGAGTGACTGGGGGGGGGGAAAGAGAGCGACTGGGGGGGGGGAAAGAGAGCGACTGGGGGGGGGGAAAGAGAGCGACTGGGGGGGGGGAAAGAGAGCGACTGGGGGGGGAAAGAGAGCGACTGGGGGGGAAAGAGAGCAACTGGGGGGGGGAAAAGAGAGCGACTGGGGGGGGAAAGAGAGCGACTGGGGGGGGAAAGAGAGCGACTGGTGGGAGAAAGAGAGCGACTGGTGGGGGAAAGAGAGCGACTGGGGGGGGAAAGAGAGCGACTGGGGGGGGGAAAGAGTGCGACTGGGGGGGGAAAGAGTGCGACTGGGGGGGGAAAGAGAGCGACTGGGGGGGGAAAGAGAGCGACTGGTGGGAGAAAGAGAGCGACTGGGGGGGGAAAGAGAGCGACTGGGGGGGGAAAGTGAGCGACTGGGGGGGGAAAGTGAGCGACTGGGGGGGGGAAAGAGAGCGACTGGGGGGGAAAGAGAGCGACTGGGGGGGGGAAAGAGAGCGACTGGGGGGGGAAAGAGAGCGACTGGGGGGGGCGAAAGAGAGCGACTGGGGGGGGAAAGAGAGCGACTGGGGGGGGGGAAAGAGAGCGACTGGGGGGGAAAGAGAGCGACTGGGGGGGAAAGAGAGCAACTGGGGGGGGAAAGAGAGCAACTGGGGGGGGGAAAGAGAGCGACTGGGGGGGGAAAGAGAGCGACTGGGGGGGGAAAGAGAGCGACTGGGGGGGGAAAGAGAGCGACTGGTGGGAGAAAGAGAGCGACTGGGGGGGGAAAGAGAGCGACTGGGGGGGGAAAGAGAGCGACTGGGGGGGGGAAAGAGTGCGACTGGGGGGGGGAAAGAGAGCGACTGGGGGGGGGAAAGAGTGCGACTGGGGGGGGAAAGAGAGCGACTGGGGGGGGGGATAGAGAGCGACTGGGGGGGGAAAGAGAGCGACTGGGGGGGGGAAAGAGAGCGATTGGGGGGGGGGGGAAAAGAGAGCGACTGGAGGGGAAAGAGAGAGCGACTGGGGGGGAAGAGAGCGACTGGGGGGGAAAGAGAGAGAGCAACTGGGGGGGGGCGGGAAGAGAGAGCGACTGGGGTGGGGGGGGGGGGGGAAAGAGAGAGTCCGGGAGCGACTGTGGCGGGGGGGGGGGGTGGAAGAGAGAGCGACTCGGGAGGGGAAGAGAGCGAGATTGGGGGCGGGAAAGAGAGAGACTGGGGGGGGAGGGGGAAGAGAGAGACTGGTGGGGGGAAGAGAGAGACTGGGGGGGGGGGAAGAGAGAGACTGGGGGGGGGGTGGAGAGAGACTGGGTGGGGGGGGCAGAGAAAGAGAGAGAGACGGGGGGGGAAAGAGACCGACTGGGGTGGGGAAGAGAGAGCGCCTGGAGGGGGGAAAGAGAGCGATACTGGGGGGGGGTGGAAGAGCGAGACTGGGAGGGGGGGGGGAAGAGAGAGTCTGGGGGAGGAAGAGAGAGAGACTGGGTGTGGGTGGAGAAAGAGAGAGAGACTTGCGGGGGGGGGAAGAGAGAGAGACTGGCGGGGGGGGGGGGGAAGAGAGAGAGACTGGGGGGGGGGAAGAGAGAGAGACTGGGGGCAGGGGAAGAGAGAGACTGGGCGGGGGGAAGAGAGAGAGACTGGGGGGGGGGGAAGAGAGAGAGACTGGGGGCAGGGGAAGAGAGAGACTGGGCGGGGGGAAGAGAGAGAGACTGGGGGGGGGGGGAAGAGAGAGAGACTGGGGGGGGGGGGAAGAGAGAGAGACTGGGGGCAGGGGAAGAGAGAGACTGGGGGGGGGGAAGAGAGAGAGACTGGGGGCAGGGGAAGAGAGAGACTGGGCGGGGGGAAGAGAGAGAGACTGGGGGGGGGGGGAAGAGAGAGAGACTGGGGGCAGGGGAAGAGAGAGACTGGGCGGGGGGAAGAGAGAGAGACTGGGGGGGGGAAGAGAGAGAGACTGGGGGGGGCGGGGAAGAGAGAGAGACTGGGGGGGGAAGAGAGAGAGACTGGGGGGGGAAGAGAGAGAGACTGGGGGGGGGGGAAGAGAGAGAGACTGTGGGGGCCGCGAAAGAGAGCGACTGGGGGGGGGGGGAAAGAGAGCGACGGTGGGGGGGAAAGAGAGCGACTGGGGTGGGGGGGGAAAGAGAGCGACGGTGGGGGGGAAAGAGAGCGACGGTTGGGGGGAAAGAGAGCGACTGGGGGGGAAAGAGAGCGACGGTTGGGGGGAAAGAGAGCGACGGTTGGGGGGAAAGAGAGCGACTGGGGGGGAAAGAGAGCGACGGTTGGGGGGAAAGAGAGCGACTGGGGGGGGGGGAAGAGAGCGACTGGGGGGGGAAGAGAGCGACTGGTGGGGTGAGGGGGGGAAGAGAGCGACTGGCGGGGTGGGGGGGAAGAGAGCGACTGGGAGCGACTGCGGGGGGGGGGAAGAGAGAGTCTGGGGGGGAAGAGAGAGTCTGGGGGGGAAGAGAGAGAGACTGGGTGGAGAAAGAGAGAGAGACAGGGGGGGCGGGAAGAGCGAGTCTGGGGGGGGCGGTGGAGAGAGACTGGGTGGGGGGGCAGAGAAAGAGAGAGAGACGGGGGGGAAAGAGAGCGACTGGGGTGGGGAAGAGAGAGCGCCTGGAGGGGGGAAAGAAAGCGATACTGGGGGGGGTAGAAGAGCGAGACTGGGGGGGGTGGAAGAGAGAGTCTGGGGGAGAAAGAGAGAGAGAGACTTGCGGGGGGGGGGAAGAGATAGACTGGGGGCAGGGGAAGAGATAGACTGGGGGGGGGGGGCGAAAGAGAGCGACTGGGGGGCGCGAAAGAGAGCGACTGGGGGGGGGGGAAAGAGAGCGACTGGGGGGGGGGGAAAGAGAGCGACTGGGGGGGGGGGGAAGAGAGCGACTGGGGGGGGAATGAGAGCGACTGGGGGGGAAAGAGAGCGACTGGGGGGGGGGAAAGAGAGCGACTGGGGGGGGGGAAAGAGAGCGACTGGGGGGGGGAAAGAGAGCGACTGGGAGGGGGGGAAAGAGAACGACTGGGGGGGGGGAAAGAGAACGACTGGGGGGGGGAAAAGAGAGCGACTGGGGGGGGAAAGAGAGTGACTGGGGGGGTGGGAAAGAGAGCGACTGGGGGGGGGGAAAAGAGAGCGACTGGGGGGGGCGGAAGAGAGCGACGGTGGGGGGAAAGAGAGCGACTGGGGGGGTGGGAAAGAGAGCGACTGGGGGGGTGGGAAAGAGAGCGACTGGGTGGGGGGGAAAGAGAGTGACGGTGGGGGGGAAAGAGAGCGACTGGGGGGGGGGGAAAGAGAGCGACTGGAGGGGGGGGAAGAGAGCGACTGCGGGGGGGGGGATGAGAGCGACTGGCGGGGAAGGGGGGGAAGAGAGCGACTGGCGGGGTGGGGGGGAAGAGAGCGACTGGCGGGGAAAGAGAGCGGCTGGGGGGGAGGAAGAGAGCGACGGGGGGGGAAAGAGAGCGACGGGGGCGGAAAGAGAGCAACTGGGGGGTGCGAAAGAGATCGACTGGGGGGGGGGGCGAAAGAGATCGACTGGGGGGGGCGAAAGAGAGCGACTGGGGGGGGAAAGAGAGCGACTGGGGGGGCAAAAGAGAGCGACTGGGGGGGCAAAAGAGAGCGACTGGGGGGGGAAAAGAGAGCGACTGGGGGGGGAAGAGAGCGACTGGGGGGGTGGGAAAGAGAGCGACTGGGGGGGGAAAGAGAGCGACTTGGGGGGGGGGGGAAAGAGAGCGACTGGCGGGGGGGGAGAGAGAGCGACTGGGGGGGGTGGGGGGAGAGAGAGCGACTGGGGGGGGAAGAGAGAGCGACTTGGGGGGGGCGAAGAGAGCGACTGGGGGGGGGAAAGAGAGCGACGGGGGGGGGAAAGGTAGCGACTGGGGGGGGGGAAAGAGAGCGACTTGTGGGGGGGAATGAGAGCGACTGGGGAGGGAAAGAGAGCGACTGGGCGGGGGGGGGGAGAGAGCGACTGTGGCGGGGGGGGAAGAGAGAGCGACTGGGGGGGGGGGAAAGAGAGAGCGACTGGGAGGGGGGAGAGAGAGCGACTGGGGGGGGGAAGAGATCGACTGGGGGGGCAAAAGAGAGCGACTGGGGGGGGAAGAGATCGACTGGGGGGGGGAAAGAGAGCGACTGGGGGGGCAAAAGAGAGCGACTGGGGGGGAAGAGAGCGACTGGAGGGGGGAAAGAGAGCGACTGGGGAGGAAAGAGAGCGACTGGGGGGGAAAGAGAGCGACTCGGGGGGGAAAGAGAGCGACTGCGGGGGGGGAAAGAGAGCGCCTGGAGGGGGGAAAGAGAGCGACTGGGGGGGGTGGAAGAGCGAGACTGGGAGGGGGGGGGAAGAGAGAGTCTGGGGGAGGAAGAGAGAGAGACTGGTGGGGGTGGAGAAAGAGAGAGAGACTTGCGGGGGGGGGGAAAGAGAGAGAGACTGGGGGGGGGGGGAAGTGAGAGAGACTGGGGGGGGGAAGAGAGAGAGACTGGGGGGGGGGGGAAGAGAGAGAGACTGGGAGGGGGGGAAGAGAGAGAGACTGGGGGCAGGGGAAGAGAGAGACTGGGCGGGGGAAGAGAGAGAGACTGGGGGGGGGGAAGAGAGAGAGACTGGGGGGGGGGGAAGAGAGAGAGACTGGGGGGGGGGGAAGAGAGAGAGACTGGGGGGGGGGGAAGAGAGAGAGACTGGGGGGGGAAGAGAGAGAGACTGGGGGCGCCGCGAAAGAGAGCGACTGGGGGGGGGGGGGAAAGAGAGCGACGGTGGGGGGGAAAGAGAGCGACGGTTGGGGGAAAGAGAGCGACTGGGGTGGGGGGGGAAAGAGAGCGACGGTGGGGGGGAAAGAGAGCGACGGTTGGGGGGAAAGAGAGCGACTGGGGGGGGGGAAAGAGAGCGACTGGGGGGGAAGAGAGCGACTGGGGGGGGGGAGGAGAGAGCGACTGGGGGGGGGGGAGAAGAGACAGCGACTGGGGGGGGAAAGAGAACGACTGGGGGGGGGGGTAAGAGAGAGAGACTCGGTGGGGGAAAGAGAGAGAGACGGGGGCGGGGGGAAGAGAAACGGGGGGGAAGAGAAAGGGACTGGGGGTGGGGAAAGAGAGAGACTGGGGAGGGGGTCAGAGAGAGAGACTGGGTGGGGGGGGCAGAGAGACTGGGTGGGGGTGGAGAAAGAGAGAGACTGGGGGGGGTAAGAGAGAGAGACGGGGGGGCGGGGGGAAGAGAGATGGGGGGCGGGGGGAAGAGAGACGGGGGGGAAGAGAAAGGGACTGGCGGGGGGGGGAAGAGAGACTGGGGGGGCTAGAGAGAGAGACGGGGGGGGGAAAGAGAGAGACTGGGGGGAGCGGAAGAGTGAGAGACTGGGGGGGGGGGGGGAAGAGAGAGAGAGCCTGGGGGGGGAAAGAGAGCGACTGGGGGGGAAAGAGAGCAACTGGGGGGGAAAGAGAGCAACTGAGGGGGGAAAGAGAGCGACTGGGGGGGAAAGAGAGCGACTGGGGGGGTGGGAAGAGAGCGACTGGGGGGGTGGGAAGAGAGCGACTGGGGGGGTGGGAAGAGAGCGACTGGGGGGGTGGGAAGAGAGCGACTGGGGGGGTGGGAAGAGAGCGACTGGGGGGGGCGGAAGAGAGCGACTGGGGGGGGCGGAAGAGAGTGACTGGGGGCGAAAGAGAGAGCGACTGGGGGGGAAAGAGAGAGCGACTGGGGGGGAAAGAGAGAGCGACTGGGGGGGAAAGAGAGAGCGACTGGGGGGGAAAGAGAGAGCGACTGGGGGGAAAGAGAGAGCGACTGGGGGGGAAAGAGAGAGCGACTGGGGGGGAAAGAGAGAGCGACTGGGGGGAAAGAGAGAGCGACTGGGGGGGAGAGAGAGAGCGACTGGGGGGGAGAGAGAGAGCGACTGGGGGGGAAAGAGAGAGCGACTGGGGGGGAAAGAGAGAGCGACTGGGGGGGAAAAGAGAGAGCGCGACTGGGGGGGGAAGAGAGAGAGCGACTGGGGGGGGGCGGGAAGAGAGAGCGACTGGGGGGGGGCGGGAAGAGAGAGCGACTGGGGTGGGGGGGGGGAAAGAGAGAGTGACTGGGGTGGGGGGGGGAAAGAGAGAGTCTGGGAGCGACTGGGGGGGGGGGGGAAGAGAGAGCGACTCGGGAGGGGAAGAGAGCGAGATTGGGGGCGGGAAAGAGAGAGACTGGGGGGAGGAGGGGGAAGAGAGAGACTGGGGGGGGGAAGAGAGAGTCTGGGGGGGAAGAGAGAGAGACAGGGTGGAGAAAGAGAGAGAGACAGGGGGGGCGGGAAGAGCGAGTCTGGGGGGGGGGGTGGAGAGAGACTGGGTGGTGGGGGCAGAGAGAGACTGGGGGGGGGAAGAGAGAGTCTGGGGGAGGAAGAGAGAGAGACTGGGTGGGGGTGGAGAAAGAGAGAGAGACTTGCGGGGGGGGGAAGAGGGAGACTGGGGGCAGGGGAAGAGAGAGACTGGGCGGGGGGAAGAGAGAGCCTGGGGGGGGGGGAAGAGAGAGAGACTGGGGGGGGGGAAGAGAGTGAGACTGGGGGGGGGGGAAAGACAGAGAGACTGGGGGGGGGGAAGAGAGAGAAACTGGGGGGGGGGGAAGAGAGAGAGACTGGCGGGGGGCGAAAGAGAGCGACTGGGGGGCGCGAAAGAGAGCGACTGGGGGGGGGAAAGAGAGCGACGGTGGGGGGTAAAGAGAGCGACGGTGGGGGGGAAAGAGAGCGACTGGGGGGGGGAAAGAGAGCGACGGTGGGGGGGAAAGAGAGCGACCGGGGGGGGGAAAGAGAGAGACCGGGGGGAGGGAAAGAGAGAGACTGGGGGGGGGAAAGAGAGCGACTGGGGGGTGGAAAGAGAGCGACTGGGTGGGGGGGAAAGAGAGCGACTGGGTGGGGGGGAAAGAGAGCGACTGGGGGGGGGGGAAAGAGAGCGACTGGGGGGGGGGGAAGAGAGCGACGGTGGGGGGGAAAGAGAGCGACTGGGGGGGGGAAAGAGAGCGACTGGGGGGGGGAAAGATAGCGACTGGGGGGGTGGGAAAGAGAGAGACTGGGGGGTGGAAAGAGAGAGACTGGGTGGGGGGGGAAGAGAGCGACTAGCGGGGGAGGGGGGAAGAGAGCGACTGACGGGGGATGGGGGGAAGAGAGCGACTGGCGGGGGGAGGGGGGGAAGAGAGCGACTGGCGGGGTGGGGGGGAAGAGAGCGACTTGGGGGGGAAGAGAGCGACTTGGGGGGAAGAGAGCGACTGGGGGATAAGAGAGCGACTGGGGACAGAAGTGAGCTTCTGGGGGGGCGAAAGAGATCGACTGGGGGGGCGAAAGAGAGCAACTGAGGGGGGAAAGAGAGCGACTGGGGGGCGAAAGAGATCGACTGGGGGGGAAAGAGAGCGACTGGGGGGGAAGAGAGCGAATGGGGGGGAAAGAGAGCAACTGAGGGGGGAAAGAGAGCGACTGGGGGGGCGAAAGAGATCGACTGCGGGAGGGAAAGAGAGCGACTGCGGGGGGGGGGAAAGAGAGCGACTGGGGGGTGGAAAGAGATCGACTGGGGGGGGAAAGAGAGCGACTGGGGGGGGAAGAGAGCGAATGGGGGGGAAAGAGAGCAACTGGGGGGGAAAGAGAGCAACTGAGGGGGGAAAGAGAGCAACTGGGGGGGCGAAAGAGATCGACTGCGGGAGGGAAAGAGAGCGACTGCGGGGGGGGGGAAAGAGAGCGACTGGGGGGGCGAAAGAGATCGACTGCGGGAGGGAAAGAGAGCGACTGCGGGGGGGGGAAAGAGAGCGACTGGGGGGTGGAGAGAGAGCGACTGGAGGGGAAAGAGAGCGACTGGGGGGTGGAGAGAGAGCGACTGGAGGGGGGGGAAAGAGAGCGACTGGGGGGAAAGAGAGCGACTGGGGGGGGAAAGAGAGCAACTGGGGGGGGAGAGAGCGACTGGGGGGGGAAGAGAGCGAATGGGGGGGAAAAGAGAGCAACTGGGGGGGAAAGAGAGCAACTGAGGGGGGAAAGAGAGCGACTGGCGGGGGGAGGGGAGGAAGAGAGCGACTTGGGGGGAAGAGAGCGACTGAGGGACAGAAGTGAGCGACTGGGGGGGGCGAAAGAGATCGACTGGGGGGGGGGCGAAAGAGAGCGACTGGGGGGGGCGAAAGAGAGCAACTGAGGGGGGAAAGAGAGCGACTGGGGGGGCGAAAGAGATCGACTGGGGGGGGAGAGAGCGACTGGGGGGGAAGAGAGCGAATGGGGGGAAAGAGAGCAACTGGGGGGGAAAGAGAGCAACTGAGGGGGGAAAGAGAGCGACTGGGGGGGCGAAAGAGATCGACTGCGGGAGGGAAAGAGAGCGACTGGGGGGGGGGGAAAGAGAGCGACTGGGGGGGAAAGAGAGCGACTGGGGGGGGGGGGAAAAGAGAGCGACTGGGGGGGAAAGAGAGCGACTGGGGGGTGGAAAGAGAGCGACTGGAGGGGGGGGAAAAAGAGAGCGACTGGGGGGGAAAGAGAGAGAGCGACTGGGGGGGAAAGAGAGAGAGCGACTGGGGGGGGGGCGGGAAGAGAGAGCGACTGGGGGGGGCGGGAAGAGAGAGCGACTGGGGGGGTGGGAAGAGAGCGACTGGGGGGGTGGGAAGAGAGCGACTGGGGGGGTGGGAAGAGAGCGACTGGGGGGGTGGGAAGAGAGCGACTGGGGGGGTGGGAAGAGAGCGACTGGGGGGGTGGGAAGAGAGCGACTGGGGGGGTGGGAAGAGAGCGATTGGGGGGGTGGGAAGAGAGCGACTGGGGGGGTGGGAAGAGAGCGACTGGGGGGGTGGGAAGAGAGCGACTGGGGGGGTGGGAAGAGAGCGACTGGGGGGGTGGGAAGAGAGCGACTGGGGGGGTGGGAAGAGAGCGACTGGGGGGGTGGGAAGAGAGCGACTGGGGGGGGTGGGAAGAGAGCGACTGGGGGGGTGGGAAGAGAGCGACTGGGGGGGTGGGAAGAGAGCGACTGGGGGGGGGGGAAGAGAGCGACTGGGGGGGGAAGAGAGAGTGACTGGGGTGGAAAGAGAGAGAGCGACTGGGGGGGAAAGAGAGAGAGCGACTGGGGGGAAAGAGAGAGAGCGACTGGGGGGGAAAGAGAGAGAGCGACTGGGGGGGGGGGGCGGGAAGAGAGAGCGACTGGGGGGGGCGGGAAGAGAGAGCGACTGGGGGGGCGGGAAGAGAGAGCGACTGGGGGGGGGGCGGGAATAGAGAGCGACTGGGGGGGGGAAAGAGAGCGAGACTGGGGTGGGGGGGGGAAAGAGAGAGTCTGAGAGCGACTGGGGGGGGGGGAAGAGAGAGCGACTCGGGAGGGGAAGAGAGCGAGATTGGGGGCGGGAAAGAGAGAGACTGGGGGGAGGAGGGGGAAGAGAGAGACTGGTGGGGGGAAGAGAGAGACTGGGGGGGGGAAGAGAGAGTCTGGGGGGGAAGAGAGAGAGACTGGGTGGAGAAAGAGAGAGAGACAGGGGGTGCGGGAAGAGCGAGTCGGGGGGGGGGGTGGAGAGAGACTGGGCGGTGGGGGCAGAGAGAGACTGGGTGGGGGGGGCAGAGAAAGAGAGAGAGACGGGGGGGGAAAGAGAGCGACTGGGGTGGGGAAGTGAGAGCGCCTGGAGGGGGGAAAGAGAGCGATACTGGGGGGGGGTGGAAGAGCGAGACTGGGGAGGGGGAAGAGAGAGAGACTGGGGGGGGGTGAAGAGAGTGAGACTGGGGGGGGGGCGGGGAAAGACAGAGAGACTGGGGGGGGGGAAGAGAGAGAGACTGGGGGGGGGGGAAAGAGAGAGAGACTGGCGGGGAGGGGGGGGAAGAGAGCGACTGGCGGGGGAGGGGGGGAAGAGAGCGACTGGCGGGGGGAGGGGGGGAAAGAGAGCGACTGGCGGGGTGGGGGGGAAGAGAGCGACTTGGGGGGGGAAGAGAGCGACTGGGGACGGAAGTGAGCGACTGGGGGGGGAGGAAGAGAGCGACAGGGGGGGCGAAAGAGAGCGACTGGGGGGGGGGAAAGAGAGCGACTCGGGGGGGGGGAAAGAGAGCGACTGGGGGGTGGAAAGAGAGCGACTGAGGGGGGAAAAGAGAGCGACTGGGGAGGGAAAGAGAGCGACTGGGGAGGGGGGGAAAGAGAGAGCGACTGTGGCGGGGGGGAAGAGAGAGCGACTGGGGGGGGGAAGAGAGAGCGACTGGGGGGGGGGGAGAGAGAGCGAATGGGGGGTGGGAAGAGAGCGACTGGGGGGGTGGAAGAGAGCGACTGGGGGGGTGGGAAGAGAGCGACTGGGGGGGGGGAAGAGAGCGACTGGGGGGGGGGAAGAGAGAGTGACTGGGGTGGAAAGAGAGAGAGCGACTGGGGGGGGAAGAGAGAGAGCGACTGGGGGGGAAAAGAGAGAGAGCGACTGGGGGGGAAAGAGAGAGAGCGACTGGGGGGGAAAGAGAGAGAGCGACTGGGGGGGAAAGAGAGAGAGCGACTGGGGGGGAAAGAGAGAGAGCGACTGGGGGGGAAAGAGAGAGAGCGACTGGGGGGGAAAGAGAGAGAGCGACTGGGGGGAAAGAGAGAGAGCGACTGGGGGGGAAAGAGAGAGAGCGACTGGGGGGGGGGGCGGGAAGAGAGAGCGACTGGGGGGGGCGGGAAGAGAGAGCGACTGGGGGGGGGCGGGAAGAGAGAGCGACTGGGGGTGGGCGGGAAGAGAGAGCGACTGGGGGGTGGAAAGAGAGCGAGACTGGGGTGGGGGGGGGAAAGAGAGAGTCTGAGAGCGACTGGGGGGGGGGGAAGAGAGAGCGACTCGGGAGGGGAAGAGAGCGAGATTGGGGGCGGGAAAAGAGAGAGACTGGGGGGAGGAGGGGGAAGAGAGAGACTGGTGGGGGGAAGAGAGAGACTGGGGGGGGGAAGAGAGAGTCTGGGGGGGAAGAGAGAGAGACTGGGTGGAGAAAGAGAGAGAGACAGGGGGGGGGGCGGGAAGAGCGAGTCTGGGTGGGGGGGGCAGAGAAAGAGAGAGAGACGGGGGGGGAAAGAGAGCGACTGGGGTGGGGAAGAGAGAGCGCCTGGAGGGGGGAAAGAGAGCGATACTGGGGGGGGGGGGGGGGGGGGAAGAGAGTGAGACTGGGGGGAGGTAAAAGAGAGTCTGGGGGAGGGGGAAGAGAGAGAGACTGGGGGGGGGGAAGAGAGTGAGACTGGGGGGGGGCGGGGAAAGACAGAGAGACTGGGGGGGGGGGGAAGAGAGAGAGACTGGCGGGGAGGGGGGGGAAGAGAGCGACTGGCGGGGGAGGGGGGGAAGAGAGCGACTGGCGGGGGGAGGGGGGGAAAGAGAGCGACTGGCGGGGTGGGGGGGAAGAGAGCGACTTGGGGGGGAAGAGAGCGACTGGGGGATAAGAGAGCGACTGGGGATGGAAGTGAGCGACTGGGGGGGGAGGAAGAGAGCGACAGGGGGGGCGAAAGAGAGCGACTGGGGGGGGGGAAAGAGAGCGACTCGGGGGGGCTGAAAGAGAGCGACTGGGGGGTGGAAAGAGAGCGACTGAGGGGGGAAAAGAGAGCGACTGGGGAGGGAAAGAGAGCGACTGGGGAGGGGGGAAAGAGAGAGCGACTGTGGCGGGGGGGAAGAGAGAGCGACTGGGGGGGGGAAAGAGAGAGCGACTGGGGGGGGAGAGAGAGCGAATGGGGGGGGGAGAGAGCGACTGGGGGGGGAAGAGAGAGCGACTGGGGGGGGGGGGAAGAGAATGACTGAGGGGGGGGCGGGAAGAGAGCGAGACTGGGCGGGGGGAAAGAGAGAGAGACTGGGTGGGGGTGGAGAAAGAGAGAGAGACGGGGGGGGGCGGAAAAGAGAGTCTGGGGGGGGAAAGAGAGAGACTGGGGAGGGGGGCAGAGAGAGAGATTGGGTGGGGGGCAGAGAGACTGAGTGGGGGTGGAGAAAGAGAGAGACACGGGGGGGAAGAGAGAGAGACTGGGGGGGAGGGGGAATAGAGAGAGACTGGGGAGTGGAAGAGAGAGAGACTGGGGGGTGTAAGAGAGAGAGACTGGGGGGTGTAAGAGAGAGAGACTGGGGGGTGTAAGAGAGAGAGACTGGGGGGGGTAAGAGAGAGAGACTCGGTGGGGGAAAGAGAGAGAGACGGAGGGCGGGGGGAAGAGAGATGGGGGGGAAGAGAAAGTGACTGGGGGGAGAAAGAGAGAGACTGGGGAGGGGGGCAGAGAGAGAGACTGGGTGGGGGGGGGCAGAGAGACTGGGTGGGAGTGGAGAAAGAGAGAGACTGGGGGGGGTAAGAGAGAGAGACTAGGTGGGGGAAAGAGAGAGAGAGACGGGGGGCGGGGGGGAAGAGAGACGGGGGGGGAAGAGAAAGGGACTGGGGGGGAACAGAGACTGGGGGGGGCTAGACAGAGAGACGGGGGGGGGGAAGAGAGAGAGACTGGGGGCGGGGAAGAGAGAGAGACTGGGGAGTGGAAGTGAGAGAGACTGGGGAGGGGAAGAGAGAGAGACTGGAGAGGGGGGATAGAGAGAGAGACTGGGGCGGGGGGGGGGAAGAGAGAGAGACTCTTGGGGGGGGAGAGAGAGAGACTGGGGGGGGGAAAAGACAGAGAGACTGGGGGGGGAGAGAGAGCGCGACTGGGGGGGGTGTGGGAGAGAGCGACTGGGGGGGGCGAGAGAGAGAGAGATGGGGGGGGAAAGAGAGCGACTGGGGGGGATGGAAAGGGGATGGGGAAAGAGAGCGACTGGGGGGGGGGGAAAGAGAGCGACTGGGGGGGGGGAAAGAGCGACTGGCGGAGGGGGGGAAGAGAGCGACTGGGGGGTGGAAAGAGAGCGACTGGAGGGGGGGCAAAAGAGAGCGACTGGGGGGGAAAGAGAGCGACTGGGGGGGAAAGAGAGCAACTGGGGGGGAAAGAGAGCGACTGGGGGGAAAGAGAGCGACTGGGGGGGAAAGAGAGCGACTGGGGGGGAAAGAGAGCGACTGGGGGGGAAGAGAGCGACTGGGGGGGAAAGAGAGCGACTGAGGGGGGAAAGAGAGAGAGACAAGGGGTGCGGGAAGAGCGAGTCTGGGGGGGGTGGAGAGAGACTGGGTGGTGGGGGCAGAGAGAGACTGGGTTGGGGGGGGCAGAGAAAGAGAGAGAGACGGGGGGGGGAAAGAGAGAGTCTGGGGGAGGAAGAGAGAGAGACTGGGTGGGGGTGGAGAAAGAGAGAGAGACTTGCGGGGGGGGGAAGAGAGAGCCTGGGGGGGGGGGGAAGAGAGAGAGACTGGGGGGGGGAAGAGAGTGAGACTGGGGGGGGGGGGGGAAAGACAGAGAGACTGGGGGAGGGGAAAGAGAGAGAGACTGGGGGGGGGAAGAGAGCGACTGGCGGGGGAGGGGGGGAAGAGAGCGACTGGCGGGGGGAGGGGGGGAAAGAGAGCGACAGGCGGGGTGGGGGGGAAGAGAGCGACTTGGGGGGGAAGAGAGCGACTGGGGGATAAGAGAGCGACTGGGGACGGAAGTGAGCGACTGGGGGGGGAGGAAGAGAGCGACAGGGGGGGGCGAAAGAGAGCGACTGTGGGGGGGGAAAGAGAGCGACTGGGGGGGGAAAGAGAGCGACTGGGGGGTGGAAAGAGAGCGACTGGGGGGGGAAAAGAGAGCGACTGGGGAGGGAAAGAGAGCGACTGGGGAGGGGGGGAAAGAGAGAGCGACTGTGGCGGGGGGGAAGAGAGAGCGACTGGGGGGGGGGAAAAGAGAGAGCGACTGGGGGGGGGGAGAGAGAGCGAATGGGGGGGGGAGAGAGCGACTGGGGGGGGAAGAGAGAGCGACTGGGGGGGGGGAAGAGAATGACTGAGGGGGGGGCGGGAAGAGAGCGAGACTGGGCGGGGGGAAAGAGAGAGAGACTGGGTGGGGGTGGAGAAAGAGAGAGAGACGGGGGGGCGGAAAAGAGAGTCTGGGGGGGTAAAGAGAGAGACTGGGGAGGGGGGCAGAGAGAGAGATTGGGTGGGGGGGCAGAGAGACTGAGTGGGGGTGGAGAAAGAGAGAGACACGGGGGGGAAGAGAGAGAGACTGGGGGGGAGGGGGATTAGAGAGAGACTGGGGAGTGGAAGAGAGAGAGACTGGGGGTGTAAGAGAGAGAGACTGGGGGGTGTAAGAGAGAGAGACTGGGGGGTGTAAGAGAGAGAGACTGGGGGGGTAAGAGAGAGAGACTCGGTGGGGGAAAGAGAGAGAGACGGAGGGCGGGGGGAAGAGAGACGGGGGGAAGAGAAATGGACTGGGGGGGGGAAAGAGAGAGACTGGGGAGGGGGGCAGAGAGAGAGACTGGGTGGGGGGGGCAGAGAGACTGGGTGGGAATGGAGAAAGAGAGAGACTGGGGGGGGTAAGAGAGAGAGACTAGGTAGGGGAAAGAGAGAGAGAGAGACGGGGGGGCGGGGGGAAGAGAGACGGGGGGGGAAGAGAAAGGGACTGGGGGGGAACAGAGACTGGGGGGGGCTAGACAGAGAGACGGGGGGGGGGGGAAGAGAGAGAGACTGGGGGCGGGGAAGAGAGAGAGACTGGGGAGTGGAAGTGAGAGAGACTGGAGAGGGGAAGAGAGAGAGACTGGAGAGGGGGGATAGAGAGAGAGACTGGGGGGGGGGGAAAGAGAGAGAGACTCTGGTGGGGGAGAGAGAGAGACTGGGGGGGGAAAAGACAGAGAGACTGGGGGGGGAGAGAGAGCGCGAGGTGTGAGAGAGAGCGACTGGGGGGGGGTGTGAGAGAGAGCGACTGGGGGGGGGAGAGAGAGAGAGACTGGGGGGAGAGAGAGAGATTGGGGGGGAAAGAGAGCGACTGGGGGGGGGGGAAAGAGAGCGACTGGGGGGGTGGGAAAGAGAGCGACTGGGGGGGGGGGAAGAGAGCGACTGGGGGGGGGGAAGAGAGCGACTGGGGGGGGGAAAGAGAGCGACTGGGGGGGGGGAAAGAGCGACTGGAGGGGGGGGAAAGAGAGCGACTGGGGGGGAAAGAGAGCGACTGGGGGGGAAAGCGAGCGACTGGGGGGGAAAGAGAGCGACTGGGGGGGGAAAGAGAGCGACTGGGGGGGGGAAGAGAGCGACTGGGGGGGGGAGAGAGAGCGCGACTGGGGGGGGTGTGGGAGAGAGCGACTGGGGGGGGAGAGAGAGAGAGACTGGGGGGGGAGAGAGAGAGAGACTGGGGGGAGAGAGAGAGATTGGGGGGGAAAGAGAGCGACTGGGGGGGGAAAGAGAGCGACTGCGGGGGTGGGAAAGAGAGCGACTGGGGGGGGGGGAAAGAGAGCAACTGGGGGGGGGGAAAGAGAGTGACTGGGGGGGGGGAAAGAGAGCGACTGGGGGGGGAAAGAGAGCAACTGGCAGGGGGGGGAGAGAGAGCGACTGGGGGGGGGAGAGAGAGCGACTAGGGGGGGAGAGAGAGCGACTGGGGGGGGAGAGAGAGCGACTGGGGGGGGGAGAGAGAGCGACTGGGGGGGGGGGAAAGAGAACGACTGAGGGGGGGGCGGGAAGAGAGCGAGATTGGGCGGGGGGAAAGAGAGAGAGACTGGGTGGGGGTGGAGAAAGAGAGAGAGACGGGGGGGGGGGAAAGAGAGTCTGGGGGGGGAAAGAGAGAGACTGGGGAGGGGGGCAGAGAGAGAGATTGGGTGGGGGGCAGAGAGACTGAGTGGGGGTGGAGAAAGAGAGAGACACGGGGGGGAAGAGAGACAGACTGGGGGGGAGGGGGAAGAGAGAGAGACTGGGGGGTGGAAGTGAGAGAGACTGGGGGGGTAAGAGAGAGAGACTCGGTGGGGGAAAGAGAGAGAGACGGGGGGCGGGGGAAAGAGAGACGGGGGGTGAAGAGAAAGGGACTGGGGGGGAACAGAGACTGGGGGGGGCTAGAGAGAGAGACGGGGGGGGCGAAGAGAGAGAGACTGGGGGCGGGGAAGAGAGAGAGACTGGGGAGTGGAAGTGAGAGAGACTGGGGAGGGGAAGAGAGAGAGACTGGAGAGGGGGGATAGAGAGACTGGGGGGGGAAGAGAGAGAGACTCTGGGGGGGGAGAGAGAGAGACTGGGGGGGGGGAAAGACAGAGAGACTGGGGGGGGGAGAGAGAGCGCGACTGGGGGGGATGTGGGAGAGAGCGACTGGGGGGGGGGGAGAGAGAGAGAGATTGGGGGGGAAAGAGAGAGAGATTGGGGGGGGAAAAGAGGGAGATTGGGGGGGAGAGAGAGAGATTGGGGGGGAGAGAGAGAGAGAGATTGGGGGGGAGAGAGAGAGAGAGATTGGGGGGGAGAGAGAGAGAGAGATTGGGGGGGAGAGAGAGAGAGAGAGATTGGGGGGGAGAGAGAGAGAGAGATTGGGGGGGAGAGAGAGAGATTGGGGGGGAGAGAGAGAGATTGGGGGGAGAGAGAGAGATTGGGGGGGAGAGAGAGAGATTGGGGGGGAGAGAGAGAGATTGGGGGGGAGAGAGAGATTGGGGGGAGAGAGAGAGATTGGGCGGGAGAGAGAGAGCTTGGGGGGGGAAGAGAGAGAGATTGGGGGGGGGAAGAGGGAGAGATTGGGGGGGGAGAGAGAGATTGGGGGGGGAGATTGGGGGGGGAAGAGAGATTGGGGGGAGAGAGAGATTGGGGGGAGAGAGAGACTGGGGGGGGAAAGAAAGATCGGTGGAGAGACAGACTGGGGGGTTGGGCGGAGGGAGAGAGAGAGCAATTGGGAGGGTGCAGAGAGAACGACTGGGGCGGGAGAGACTGGAGGTGGGGGAAGAGAGAATGGAGGCGGGGAAGAGAGAAAGTGGGGGAGGGGGGGGAAGAGAGAATGGAGGGAGAGAAGAAAGAGAGAATGGAGGGGGGGGGAAGAAAGAGAGAATGGGGGGGGAGAGAGAATGGGGTGGGGGGGTAATGGAGGTGGGAGGAGAGAGAATGGAGTGAGGGGGAAAGAGAGAATGGCGGGGGAAATTGGGGCGGAAGAAAGAGAGAATGGAGGGGGGAAGAAAGAGAGAATGGAGGGGGGAAGAAAGAGAGAATGGAGGGGGGAAGAAAGAGAGAATGGAGGGGGGAAGAAAGAGAGAATGGGAGGGGGGGAAGAAAGAGAGTATGGGAGGGGGGGAAGAAAGAGAGTATGGGAGGGGGGGAAAGAGAGAATGGGAGGGAGGAAGAAAGAGAGTATGGGAGGGGGGGAAAGAGAGAATGGGAGGGGGGTGAAAGAGAGAATGGGAGGGGGGGTGAAAGAGAGAATGGGAGGGGGGTGGAAGGAGAGAATGTGAGGGGGAAGGAGAGAATGGGAGGGGGAGGGAGAGAATGGGAGGGGGGAGGGAGAATGGGAGGGGGGAGGGAGAAGAGAGTATGGGGAGGGAAGAATGGGGGGGGAGGGTAGAATGGGGGGGGGGAGGGGAGACAGAGCCGGGGGTGTGGGGGGGAGAGAGAGAGAGAGAGAGAGAGAGAGAGAGAGAGAGAGAGAGAGAGAGAGAGAGAGAGAGAAACAAACAAAATGGGAGGGGGGGGAAAGAGAAGAGCGAGATGGGGGGGGGGGGGGGAGAGCGAGATGGGGTGGGGGGGAGCGCGAGCGGCTGGAGTGGTTGGGGGGGGGGAGGAGATAGTGATTGAGGGGATGCGAGAAAGAGTGACATGGGGGAGAAGAGAGAGACTGGGGAAGGGGGAGGAGAAAGAGAGAGACTGGGGGAGGGGGAGGAGAAAGAGAAAGACTGGGGAAGGGGGAGGAGAAAGAGAGAGACTGGGGGAGGGGGAGGAGAAAGAGAGAGACTGGTGGAGTGGGAGGAGAAAGAGAGAGACTGGGGAGTGGGAGGAGAAAGAGAGAGACTGGGGGAGGGGGAGGAGAAAGAGAGAGACTGGGGGAGGGGGAAGAGAAAGAGAGAGACTGGGGGAGGGGGAGGAGAAACAGTGAGACTGGGGGAGGGGGAGGAGAAAGAGAGAGACTGGGGGAGGGGAAGGAGAAAGAGAGAGACTGGGGGAGGGGGAGGAGAAAGAGAGAAACTGGGGGAGGGGGAGGAGAAAGAGAGAGACTGGGGGAGGGGGAGGAGAAACGAGAGAGAGACTGGGGGGGAAAGAGAGCGACTGGGGCGGGGAAGAGAGCGACTGGGGGGGAAAGAGAGCGACTGGGGCGGGGAAGAGGGCGACTGGGGGGGGAAAGAGAGCGACTGGGGGGGGAAAGAGAGCGACTGGGGGGGGGAAGAGAGCGACTGGGGGGGCGGGGAAAGAGAGCGACTGGGGGGGGGGGAGAAAGAGAGCGACTGGGGGGGGAAAGAGAGCGACTGGGGGGCGGGGAAAGAGCGACTGGGGGGGGGGAAAGAGAGCGACTGGGGGGGGAAAGAGAGCGACTGGGGGGGGGAAAGAGAGCGACGGGGGGGGGAAGAGAGAGACTGGGGGGGGGGAAGAGAGAGACTGGGGGGGGGAAAGAGAGCCACTTGGGGGGGAAAAGAGAGCGACTTGGGGGGGAAAAGAGAGCGACTTGGGGGGGAAAAGAGAGCGACTGGGGGGGGGAAGAGAGCGACGGGGGGGGGAAGAGAGCGACGGGGGGGGAAGAGAGCGACTGGGGGGGTGGGGAGAGAGCGACTGGGGGGTGGAAAGAGAGCGACTGGGGGGGGGGAAGAGAGCGACTGGGGGGGGGAAGAGAGCGACTGGGGGGGGGGGGAGAAAGAGAGCGACTGGGGGGGGGAAAGAGAGCGACTGGGGGGGGGAAAAGAGAGCGACTGGGGGGGGAAAGAGAGCGACTGGGGGGGCGGGGAAAGAGCGACTGGGGGGGGGGAAAGAGAGCGACTGGGGGGGGAAAGAGAGCGACTGGGGGGGGGAAAGAGAGCGACGGGGGGGGAAGAGAGAGACTGGGGGGGGGGAAGAGAGAGACTGGGGGGGGGAAAGAGAGCCACTTGGGGGGGAAAAGAGAGCGACTTGGGGGGGAAAAGAGAGCGACTTGGGGGGGAAAAGAGAGCGACTGGGGGGGGGAAGAGAGCGACGGGGGGGGGAAGAGAGCGACGGGGGGGGGGAAGAGAGCGACTGGGGGGGTGGGGAGAGAGCGACTGGGGGGGGGAAAGAGAGCGACTGGGGGGGGGAAAGAGAGCGACTGGGGGGGGGGAAAAGAGCGACTGGGGGGGGAAAAGAGAGCGACTGGGGGGGAAAGAGAGCGACTGGGGGGGGGAAGAGAGCCACTTGGGGGGGGGAAAGAGAGCGACTTGGGGGGGAAAAGAGAGCGACTTGGGGGGGAAAAGAGAGCGACTTGGGGGGGAAAAGAGAGCGACTGGGGGGGGGGAAAAGAGAGCGACTGGGGTGAAAGAGAGCGACTGGGGGGTGAAAGAGATCGACTGGGAGGAGGGGGGGGAAGAGAGCAACTGGGGGGAGGGGGGGGAAGAGAGCAACTGTGGGGGAAGAGAGTGACGGGGGGGGAAGAGAGCGACTGGGGGGGAAAAGAGAGCGACTGGGGGGGGAAGAGAGCGACTTGGGGGGGGGGAAAGAGAGCGACTGGGGGGGGAAAGAGAGCGACTGGGGGGGGAAAAGAGAGCGACTGGGGTGAAAGAGAGCGACTGGGGGGGGAAAGAGATCGACTGGGAGGAGGGGGGGAAGAGAGCAACTGGGGGGAGGGGGGGGAAGAGAGCAACTGGGGGGGAAGAGAGCGACGGGGGGGGGAAGAGAGCGACTGGGGGGGAAGAGAGCGACTGGGGGGGAAGAGAGCGACTGGGGGGGAAGAGAGCGACTGGGGGGGAAGAGAGCGCGACTGGGGGGGAGGGGGGGAAGAGAGAGCGACTGGGGAGGGGGGGGGGAAGAGAGAGCGACTGGGGAGGGGGGGGGGAAGAGAGAGTCTGGGAGCGACTGGCGGGGGGGAAAAGAGCGACTGCGGGGGAAGAGAGCGACTGGGGGGGGGGGAAGAGCGAGTCTGGGGGGAGGGCGGAGAGAGAGACTGGGTGGGGGGGGGCAGAGAAAGAGACTGGGTGGGGGGGCAGAGAAAGAGAGAGAGAGACAGGGGGGGGGGGGGGAAGAGAGAGAGAGAGACTGGGGGGGTGGAAGAGAGAATGGGGGGTGGAAGAGAGAGAGACGGGGGGGAAGAGGGAAGAGAGAGAGACTGGGGTGGGGGGGAAGAGAGAGACTGGGGTGGGGAAGAGAGAGAGACTGGGGGTGGGGGGGAAGAGAGAGACTGGGGTGGGGAAGAGAGAGAGACTGGGGGTGGGAAGGAAGAGAGAGCGACTGGGGTGGGATGGGGGAAGAGAGAGTCTGGGAGCGACTGGGGGGGGGAAAGAGAGCGAGACTGGGGGGGGGGGAAAGAGAGAGACTGGGGGGAGGGAAGAGAGAGACTGTGGGGGGGGAAGAGAGAGAGACTGGGTGGAGAAAGCGAGAGAGAGACGGGGGGGGCGGGAAGAGCGAGTCTGGGGGGGGGGCGGAGAGAGAGACTGGGTGGGGGGGAGCAGAGAAAGAGACTGGGTGGGGGGGGCAGAGAAAGAGAGAGAGAGACTGGGGGTGGGAAGGAAGAGAGCGATACTGGGGGGGGGGTGGAAGAGAGCGAGACTGTGGGGGGGGGAAAGAGAGAGTCAAGGAGGAAGAGAGAGAGACTGGGTGGGGGTGGAGAAAGAGAGAGAGACTGGCGGGGGGGGAGAGAGAGACTGGCGGGGGGGAAGAGAGAGAGACTGGTGGGGGGGGGGGGAAGAGAGAGAGACTGGGGGGGAAGAGAGAGAGACTGGGGGGGGGAAGAGAGAGAAACTGGGGGGGGGAAAGAGAGCGACTGGGGGAGGCGAAAGAGAGCGATTGGGAGGGGGGGCGAAAGAGTGCGACTGGGGGGGGGAAGAGAGCGACTGGCGGGGGGAAAGAAAGCGACGGGGGGCGAAAAGAGAACGACTGTGGGGGGCGAAAGAGAGCGACTGGGAGGGGGGGAGAAAGAGAGCGACTGGGAGGGGAGGAAAGAGAGCGACTGGGAGGGGGGGGAAAGAGAGCGACTGGGAGGGGGGGGAAAGAGAGCGACTGGGGGGGGGGGGGAAAGAGAGTGACTGGGAGGGGGGGAGAAAGAGAGCGACTGGGAGGGGAGGAAAGAGAGCGACTGGGAGGGGGGGGAAAGAGAGCGACTGGGGGGGGGGGAAAGAGAGTGACTGGGGGGGGGAAAAGAGCGACTGGCGGAGGGGGGAAGAGAGCGACTGGCCGGGGCGGGGGGGAAAGAGAGCGACTGGGGGGGGGGGGAAAGAGAGCAACTGGGGGGGAAGGAAAGACAGCGACTGGCAGGGGGGGGAAGAGAGCGACTGGGAGGGGGGGGAAAGAGAGCGACTGGGGGGGGGGAAAGAGAGCAACTGGGGGGGGAAGAGAGCGACTTGGGGGGGGGGAAAGAGAGCGACTGGGGGGGGAAAAGAGAGCGACTGGAGGGGAAAAGAGACCGATTGGGGGGGAAGCGACTAGGGTGGGGGAAAGAGAGCGACTGGGGTGGGGGGGAAAGAGAGCGACGGGGGGGGGAAAGATAGCGACTGCGGGGGAGAAAGAGAGCGACTGGGGGGGGGGGGGAAGAGAGCGACTGGGGGGGCAAAGAGAGCGACTGGGGGGGGAAGAGAGCGACTGGGGGGGGGGAAGAGAGCGACTGGGGGGGGGGAAAGAGAGAGCGACTGGGGGGGGGAGAGAAAGAGAGCGACTGGGGGGGGGAGGAGAAAGAGAGAGACTGGGGAAGGGGGAGGAGAAAGAGAGAGACTGGGGGAGTGGGAGGAGAAAGAGAGAGACTGGGGGAGGGGGAAGAGAAAGAGAGAGACTGGGGGAGGGGGAGGAGAAAGAGTGAGACTGGGGGAGGGGGAGGAGAAAGAGAGAGACTGGGGGAGGGGGAAGAGAAAGAGAGAGACTGGGGGAGGGGGAGGAGAAAGAGTGAGACTGGGGGAGGGGGAGGAGAAAGAGAGAGACTGGGGGAGGGGAAGGAGAAAGAGAGAGACTGGGGGAGGGGGAGGAGAAAGAGAGAAATTGGGGGAGGGGGAGGAGAAAGAGAGAGACTGGGGGAGAGGGAGGAGAAACGAGAGAGAGACTGGGGGGGAAAGAGAGCGACTGGGGGGGGGGGAAGAGGGCGACTGGGGGGGGAAAGAGAGCGACTGGGGGGGGGAAAGAGAGCGACTGGGGGGGGGGGAAGAGAGCGACTGGGGGGGGGAAGAGAGCGACTGGGGGGGGGGAAGAGAGCGACTGGGGGGGGGGAGAAAGAGAGCGACTGGGGGGGGGAGAAAGAGAGCGACTGGGGGGGGGGGAGAAAGAGAGCGACTGGGGGGGGAAAGAGAGCGACTGGGGGGGCGGGGAAAGAGCGACTGGGGGGGGGAAAGAGAGCGACTGGGGGGGAAAGAGAGCGACTGGGGGGGGAAAGAGAGCGACTGGGGGCGGGGAAAGAGAGCGACGGGGGGGGAAGAGAGCGACTTGGGGGGGGGGAAGAGAGCGACTGGGGGGGGAAGAGAGCGACTGGGGGGGCGGGGAGAGAGCGACTGGGGGGGGGAAAGAGAGCGACGGGGGGGGAAGAGAGCGACTGGGGGGGGAAAGAGAGCGACTGGGGGGGCGGGGAGAGAGCGACTGGGGGGGGAAAGAGAGCGACGGGGGGGTAAGAGAGCGACTGGGGGGGGAAAGAGAGCGACTGGGGGGGCGGGGAGAGAGCGACTGGGGGGGGAAAGAGAGCGACTGGGGGGGAAAGAGAGCGACTGGGGGGGGAAAGAGAGCGACTGGGGGGGGAAAGAGAGCCACTTGGGGGGGAAAAGAGAGCGACTTGGGGGAGAAAAGAGAGCGACTTGGGGGGGGAAAGAGAGCGACTTGGGGGGGGGGGAAAGAGAGCGACTTGGGGGTGAAAAGAGAGCGACTTGGGGGAGAAAAGAGAGCGACTTGGGGGGGGAAAGAGAGCGACTTGGGGGAGAAAAGAGAGCGACTTGGGGGGGGAAAGAGAGCGACTTGGGGGTGAAAGAGATCGACTGGGAGGAGGCGGGGGAAGAGAGCGACGGGGGGGGAAGAGAGCGACTGGGGGGGGAAAGAGAGCGACTGGGGGGGGAAAGAGAGCGACTTGGGGGGGGGGAAAGAGAGCGACTGGGGGGGAAAGAGAGCGACTGGGGGGGGAAAAGAGAGCGACTGGGGTGAAAGAGAGCGACTGGGGGGGGAAAGAGATCGACTGGGAGGAGGGGGGGGAAGAGAGCAACTGGGGGTAGGGGGGGAAGAGAGCAACTGGGGGGGAAGAGAGCGACGGGGGGGCAAGAGAGCGACTGGGGGGGAAGAGAGCGACTGGGGGGGAAGAGAGCGCGACTGGGGAGGAGGGGGGGAAGAGAGAGCGACTGGGGAGGGGGGGGTGGAAGAGAGAGCGACTGGGGAGGGGGGGGGGGAAGAGAGAGCGACTGGGGTGGGGTGGGGGAAGAGAGAGTCTGGGAGCGACTGGCGGGGGGGAAAAGAGCGACTGCGGGGGAAGAGAGCGACTAGGGGGGGAAGAGAGCGACTGGGGGGGGGGGGGGGAAGAGCGAGTCTGGGGGGGGGGGCGGAGAGAGAGACTGGGTGGGGGGGGGCAGAGAAAGAGACTGGGTGGGGGGGGGCAGAGAAAGAGAGAGAGAGACTGGGGGTGGGAAGGAAGAGAGCGATACTGGGGGGGGGTGGAAGAGAGCGAGACTGTGGGGGGGGGAAAGAGAGAGTCTGGGGGAGGAAGAGAGAGAGACTGGCGGGGGGGGAGAGAGACGGGGGGGCAGAGAGAGAGACTGGGGAGGAGAAGAGAGAGAGACTGGCAGGGGGAAGAGAGAGAGACTGACGGGGGGGAAGAGAGAGAGACTGGTGGGGGGGGGGGGGGGAAGAGAGAGAGACTGGGGGGGGAAGAGAGAGAGACTGGGGGGGGAAGAGAGAGAGACTGGTGGGGGGGGGGGAAGAGAGAGAGACTGGGGGGGGAAGAGAGAGAGACTGGGGGGGGAAGAGAGAGAAACTGGGGGGGGGAAAGAGAGCGACTGGGGGAGGCGAAAGAGAGCGATTGGGAGGGGGGGAGAAAGATTGCGACTGGGGGGGGAAGAGAGCGACTGGCGGGGGGAAAGAAAGCGACGGGGGGCGAAAAGAGAACGACCGTGGGGGGCGAAAGAGAGCGACTGGGAGGGGGGGAGAAAGAGAGCGACTGGGAGGGGAGGAAAGAGAGCGACTGGGAGGGGGGGGAAAGAGAGCGACTGGGAGGGGGGGAGAAAGAGAGCGACTGGGAGGGGAGGAAAGAGAGCGACTGGGAGGGGGGGGAAAGAGAGCGACTGGGAGGGGGGGAGAAAGAGAGCGACTGGGAGGGGAGGAAAGAGAGCGACTGGGAGGGGGGGAAAGAGAGCGACTGGGGGGGTGGAAAGAGAGCGACTGGGGGGGGGAAGAGCGACTGGCGGAGGGGGGAAGAGAGCGACTGGCCGGGGGTGGGGGAAAGAGAGCGACTGGGGGGGGGAAAGAGAGCAACTGGGGGGGGAAGAGAGCGACTTGGGGGGGGGAAGAGAGCGACTGGGGTGGGGGGGAAAGAGAGCGACGGGGGGGGGAAAGAGAGCGACGGGGGGTGAAAGATAGCGACTGCGGGGGAGAAAGAGAGCGACGGGGGGGGGGAAAGAGAGCGACTGGGGGGGCAAAGAGAGCGACTGGGGGGGGAAAGAGAGCGACTGGGGGGGGAAGAGAGCGACTGGAGGGGGGGAAGAGAGCGACTGGGGGGGGGGGGAAGAGAGAGCGACTGGGGGGGGGGAGAGAAAGAGAGCGACTGGGGGGGGGGAGAAAGAGAGCGACTGGGGGGGGGGAGAAAGAGAGCGACTGGGGGGGAAAGAGATCGACTGGGGGGAGGGGGGGGAAAGAGAGCAACTGGGGGGCAGAGAGCGACGGGGGGGGGAAGAGAGCGACTGGGGGGGAACAGAGCGACTGGGGGGGGAACAGAGCGACTGGGGGGGGAACAGAGCGACTGGGGGGGGAACAGAGCGACTGGGGGGGGAACAGAGCGACTGGGGGGGGAACAGAGCGACTGGGGGGGGAACAGAGCGCGACTGGGGGGGGAACAGAGCGCGACTGGGGGGGGAACAGAGCGCGACTGGGGGGGAACAGAGCGCGACTGGGGGGGGAACAGAGCGCGACTGGGGGGGGAACAGAGCGCGACTGGGGAGGGGGGGGGAAGAGAGAGCGACTGGGGAGGGGGGGGGAAGAGAGAGCGACTGGGGTGGGGTGGGGGAAGAGAGAGTCTGGGAGCGACTGGCGGGGGGGAAAAGAGCGACTGCGGGGGAAGAGAGCGACTGGGGGGGGGGGAAGAGCGAGTCTGGGGGGGGGCGGAGAGAGAGACTGGGTGGGGGGGGCAGAGAAAGAGAGAGAGAGACAGGGGGGGGGAAGAGAGAGAGAGAGAGACTGGGGGGGTGGAAGAGAGAATGGGGGGTGGGAAGAGAGAGAGACGGGGGGGGGAAGAGGGAAGAGAGAGAGAGACTGGGGTGGGGGGGAAGAGAGAGACTGGGGGTGGGAAGGAAGAGAGCGATACTGGGGGGGGGTGGAAGAGAGCGAGACTGTGGGGGGGGGGGAAGAGAGAGTCTGCGGGAGGAAGAGAGACTGGGTGGGGGTGGAGAAAGAGAGAGAGACTGGCGGGGGGGGAGAGAGACGGGGGGGGGGGAGAGAGACTGGGGAGGAGAAGAGAGAGAGACTGGCGGGGGGGAAGAGAGAGAGACTGGTGGGGGGGGGGAAGAGAGAGAGACTGGGGGGGGGAAGAGAGAGAGACTGGGGGGGGGGGGAAGAGAGAGAAACTGGGGGGGGGAAAGAGAGCGACTGGGGGAGGCGAAAGAGAGCGACTGGGAGGGGGGGGAAAGAGAGCGACTGGGGGGGGAAGAGAGCGACTGGCGGGGGGGAAAGAGAGCGACTGGGGGGTGGAAAGAAAGCGACGTGGGGCGAAAAGAGAACGACTGTGGGGGGCGAAAGAGAGCGACTGGGAGGGGGGGGAGAAAGAGAGCGACTGGGAGGGGAGGAAAGAGAGCGACTTTGGGGGGGGAAAGAGCGACTGGCGGAGGGGGGAAGAGAGCGACTGGCGGAGGGGGGAAGAGAGCGACTGGCGAGGGGAACGGGGGGGGGGGAAAGAGAGCGACTGGGGGGGGGGGAAAGAGAGCAACTGGGGGGGGTGGAAAAGAGAGCGACTGGGGGGGGGGGGAAAGAGAGCGACTGGGGGGGGGAAGAGAGCGACTGGGGGGGGGGAAGAGAGCGACTGCGGGGGGGGAAAGAGAGCGACTGGGGGGGGGGGGAAAGAGAGCGACGGCGGGGGGAAAGAGAACGACTGAGGGGGGGGCGGGAAGAGTGTGAGACTGGGGGGGGGAAGGGAGAGAGACTGGGGTGGTGGAGAAAGAGAGAGAGACGGGGGGGAAAGAGAGTCTGGGGGTGGGGAAGAGAGAGACTGAGGAGGGGGGCAGAGAGAGAGACTGGGTGGGGGGGGCAGAGAGACTGGGTGGGGGTGGAGAAAGAGAGAGACACGGGGGAAGGAAGAGAGAGAGACTGGGGGGGAGGGG
>NW_027252094.1:0-30907 GCF_044704955.1 Pristiophorus japonicus | reverse complement strand
AAAGCCCTGACCCTGCAAATGAGAACCTCTTATCACAAGAAACTGCTGGCTGCAGCGACGGATGTGTGCGAGGCAGAGAGAGCGTGTATTCGTCTGATTTCAATATCAGCCCCTCACAGACACATTCACTCAAGTAAACAGTGATCCTGCGGACAAAAGGTTAATTATCGGCGCTCTCAGAAAGGCAGGCCTTTGATGTCTTTCAAAATACCGAACGTGTTCCAAACCACCAAACTAGAAATGCCAGAACTGAACAGAACCAGACCCAAGAGCAGGGAGAGAGCCGAGACCCTGGTCAGCCCCGGACTCGAGCTTCGCCCCCCCCCACCACACCACACAATGCACAATGCACAGGCAGTATAAGCAGATTCTAGAGGCAATAGTGGAGAGAGGGGACCGAGGGTTATGGTGAGAAGGTGGGGTCAATCTGAGAAATAGGGAGCTACTGATCGTTCTTCGGTGCTGGAGTCCTGAGTGAAAATGTTCAATTGCCAAAGTATCAGGGTGTGGGATGAGGAAGCGATGAGATTCGTGCAGTTTAGAGGGGCAGGGCACCGGCCATCAGGCAGCCCCAGTACAACGCTGCATAAATGTAAGTGTAGGCTCTTAGTTTTAATAAACACATGCAGACAAAGTTCGTACTGGATTTCCCATCACTGTCCGTGAATCCTTCCTCTGACCCTGTCCCATGGTCTTGTGTAGTCCTGGACATTGCCCCATTACCTGGAATACAGAGCAGAGCCTCTGCCTCGAACAGTCAGTGTCCCTTGGCCCCCAGGAATCAGGGGGGGAGGGGAGAGGAGGGGAAACTATCAGGGGTGTCCAGATACTCGTTCCATTTATTGCAGGGAGGTGGGCCAGTCACACGGCACTGGTACTGCAACAATGATGTAACGCATTGAGAGGCAGGGAGCGAATATGGAGTCCTATCGCCCTCTGCTGCTGGCAGTGGGTAGGGTTTCTAGGGGCTCGCTGGGGCAGCATCTCTCCCAGATTTTCTGTCGCTGTGCTCGGACTGGCCTCACTTCAGCTGTTCTCGGCAGAAGGCAGCGAGGACTGATCGGGCAGGGAACTGCAGTCATTAACCTGCATCCTGCCGCTCAGTGTCAGCTTGGATCAGTTGGTAATGCTCTCACCTAGAAGTCGGAAGGTTCTGACAAGAATTAAAATATTTGTCCCAAAGACCACCACAGAGATGAAAATAACAGGGCAGTTAAGGGACAGGAGTTCATGAGGTGACTGAAAATAGGTCAAAGAGTATAGGTTTTAGGAAGGCATTTGAAAGAGGAGAGATAGGGTGGGGGGAAGGAGGGTTGTTAGTGAGAATATGGCTGAAGACTTCGTGACCAAAGGTGAAACAGAGCAGGGCAGAATTAAAAGTGGAAGCTGAACTCACCATCGCTCGCTATCCTGTACAGCGCCCAATCCCCACTCACCATCCTGTACACCGCCCAATCCCCACTCACCATTGCTCGTGATCCTGTACACTGCCCAATTCCCACTCACCATCTCTGCCTGACCTGCTCTCACAAACCATTTGAACAGTAAATGCAATGTATTTCCGACATTACTGTATATACAGTACCATTGATTTTAGGCTGATGCAGCTGCAGATGTACAGATGCTTCAGCGATTGGGAGAGCTTTCTCCAAAGCCAAGCGCAGCCCCAATCTAACAGAATCAAACCACGAGGGTGTACTTCCTAACTGACAGTCTCAGTCTGTTCTGTGAGCTAACTCGCAGTGCTAATCAAGAGATGTAATCTGGTTACGGTTGGCACTGGCACCATACATTACTGAACATGTCACAGCATGGCTCTGGTTACTGAGCGAGAATTAAGCGCAGACGCAGAAACCACACATGGAACCAACCAAAGGCAACTGTAGGTCACTGCACCCAGGAGAGCAAGTACATGTTTAAACAGTGTTCCCACAGGGTGTGGCGCAGTCACGCAGGAATGATGGGAGGCAGGACTGGACCCTCTGATGGGAGGCAGGACTGGACCCTCACATCTCCTCAGCCTCCCGAGTTATTGATCTCAGCTGACACACCGAGAGGAGCTGAGGGTGAAGACCAGGCACTGCTTCCTGGTGGTGAAGGAACTGGAGGGGAAATAAAAATGAACCACGGTCCTGCTCCTGATCACTGTCCAGTCACCCATGGACACGGATGTGCAGGTGAGGATTGGACTGGGCTCGGGGGGGGAGACAGCTGTCTCTGGGGGGGGAGACAGGCGGGGCTCGGGGGGAGACAGGCGGGGGGAGGACAGGGCGGAGCTCGGGGTGGGAGACCAGGCAGGGCTCGGGGGGGGAGACAGGCGGGGCTCGGGGGGGAGACAGGCTGGGCTCGGGGGGGAGACAGGCGGGGCTCGGGGGGGGGAGACAGGCGGGGCTCGGGGGGGAGACAGGCGGGGCTCGGGGGGGGAGACAGGCGGGGCTCGGGGGGGGAGACAGGCGGGGCTCGGGGGGGGAGACAGGCGGGGCTCGGGGGGGGAGACAGGCGGGGCTCGGGGGGGGAGACAGGCGGGGCTCGGGGGGGGAGACAGGCGGGGCTCGGGGGGGAGACAGGCGGGGCTCGGGGGGGGAGACAGGCGGGGCTCGGGGGGGGAGACAGGCGGGGCTCGGGGGGGGAGACAGGCGGGGCTCGGGGGGGGAGACAGGCGGGGCTCGGGGGGGGAGACAGGCGGGGCTCGGGGGGGGAGACAGGCGGGGCTCGGGGGGGGAGACAGGCGGGGCTCGGGGGGGGAGACAGGCGGGGCTCGGGGGGGGAGACAGGCGGGGCTCGGGGGGGGAGACAGGCGGGGCTCGGGGGGGGAGACAGGCGGGGCTCGGGGGGGGAGACAGGCGGGGCTCGGGGGGGAGACAGGCGGGGCTCGGGGGGGGAGACAGGCGGGGCTCGGGGGGGGAGACAGGCGGGGCTCGGGGGGGGAGACAGGCGGGGCTCGGGGGGGGAGACAGGCGGGGCTCGGGGGGGGGAGACAGGCGGGGCTCGGGGGGGGAGACAGGGGCTCGGGGGGGGGAGACAGGCGGGCTCGGGGGGGGAGACAGGCGGGGCTCGGGGGGGGGAGACAGGCGGGGCTCGGGGGGGAGACAGGCGGGGCTCGGGGGGGGAGACAGGCGGGGCTCGGGGGGGAGACAGGCGGGGCTCGGGGGGGGAGACAGGCGGGGCTCGGGGGGGGAGACAGGCGGGGCTCGGGGGGGGAGACAGGCGGGGCTCGGGGGGGGAGACAGGCGGGGCTCGGGGGGGGAGACAGGCGGGGCTCGGGGGGGGGAGACAGGCGGGGCTCGGGGGGGGAGACAGGCGGGGCTCGGGGGGGAGACAGGCGGGGCTCGGGGGGGGAGACAGGCGGGGCTCGGGGGGGGAGACAGGCGGGGCTCGGGGGGGGAGACAGGCGGGGCTCGGGGGGGGAGACAGGCGGGGCTCGGGGGGGAGACAGGCGGGGCTCGGGGGGGGAGACAGGCGGGGCTCGGGGGGGGAGACAGGCGGGGCTCGGGGGGGGAGACAGGCGGGGCTCGGGGGGGGAGACAGGCGGGGCTCGGGGGGGGAGACAGGCGGGGCTCGGGGGGGGAGACAGGCGGGGCTCGGGGGGGGAGACAGGCGGGGCTCGGGG
Organism: Pristiophorus japonicus; assembly: GCF_044704955.1. NCBI lineage: Eukaryota > Metazoa > Chordata > Chondrichthyes > Pristiophoridae > Pristiophorus > Pristiophorus japonicus. Next base: position 27,297 of record NW_027252094.1, on the reverse strand, counting down.
GGGAGACAGGCGGGGCTCGGGGGGGAGACAGGCGGGGCTCGGGGGGGGAGACAGGCGGGGCTCGGGGGGGGAGACAGGCGGGGCTCGGGGGGGGAGACAGGCGGGGCTCGGGGGGGGAGACAGGCGGGGCTCGGGGGGGGAGACAGGCGGGGCTCGGGGGGGGAGACAGGCGGGGCTCGGGGGGGGAGACAGGCGGGGCTCGGGGGGGGAGACAGGCGGGGCTCGGGGGGGGAGACAGGCGGGGCTCGGGGGGGGGAGACAGGCGGGGCTCGGGGGGGGAGACAGGCGGGGCTCGGGGGGGGAGACAGGCGGGGCTCGGGGGGGAGACAGGCGGGGCTCGGGGGGGGAGACAGGCGGGGGCTCGGGGGGGAGACAGGCGGGGCTCGGGGGGGGAGACAGGCGGGGCTCGGGGGGGGGAGACAGGCGGGGCTCGGGGGGGAGACAGGCGGGGCTCGGGGGGGGAGACAGGCGGGGCTCGGGGGGGGAGACAGGCGGGGCTCGGGGGGGAGACAGGCGGGGCTCGGGGGGGGAGACAGGCGGGGCTCGGGGGGGGAGACAGGCGGGGCTCGGGGGGGGAGACAGGCGGGGCTCGGGGGGGGAGACAGGCGGGGCTCGGGGGGGGAGACAGGCGGGGCTCGGGGGGGGAGACAGGCGGGGCTCGGGGGGGGAGACAGGCGGGGCTCGGGGGGGGAGACAGGCGGGGCTCGGGGGGGAGACAGGCGGGGCTCGGGGGGGGAGACAGGCGGGGCTCGGGGGGGGAGACAGGCGGGGCTCGGGGGGGGAGACAGGCGGGGCTCGGGGGGGAGACAGGCGGGGCTCGGGGGGGAGACAGGCGGGGCTCGGGGGGGGGAGACAGGCGGGGCTCGGGGGGGAGACAGGCGGGGCTCGGGGGGGGAGACAGGCGGGGCTCGGGGGGGGAGACAGGCGGGGCTCGGGGGGGGAGACAGGCGGGGCTCGGGGGGGGAGACAGGCGGGGCTCGGGGGGGGAGACAGGCGGGGCTCGGGGGGGGAGACAGGCGGGGCTCGGGGGGGGAGACAGGCGGGGCTCGGGGGGGGAGACAGGCGGGGCTCGGGGGGGGAGACAGGCGGGGCTCGGGGGGGAGACAGGCGGGGCTCGGGGGGGAGACAGGCGGGGCTCGGGGGGGAGACAGGCGGGGCTCGGGGGGGAGACAGGCGGGGCTCGGGGGGGAGACAGGCGGGGCTCGGGGGGGAGACAGGCGGGGCTCGGGGGGGGAGACAGGCGGGGCTCGGGGGGGGAGACAGGCGGGGCTCGGGGGGGGAGACAGGCGGGGCTCGGGGGGGGAGACAGGCGGGGCTCGGGGGGGGAGACAGGCGGGGCTCGGGGGGGAGACAGGCGGGCTCGGGGGGGGAGACAGGCGGGGCTCGGGGGGGGAGACAGGCGGGGCTCGGGGGGGGAGACAGGCGGGGCTCGGGGGGGGAGACAGGCGGGGCTCGGGGGGGGAGACAGGCGGGGCTCGGGGGGGGAGACAGGCGGGGCTCGGGGGGGGAGACAGGCGGGGCTCGGGGGGGGAGACAGGCGGGGCTCGGGGGGGGAGACAGGCGGGGCTCGGGGGGGGAGACAGGCGGGGCTCGGGGGGGGAGACAGGCGGGGCTCGGGGGGGGAGACAGGCGGGGCTCGGGGGGGGAGACAGGCGGGGCTCGGGGGGGGAGACAGGCGGGGCTCGGGGGGGAGACAGGCGGGGCTCGGGGGGGAGACAGGCGGGGCTCGGGGGGGGAGACAGGCGGGGCTCGGGGGGGAGACAGGCGGGGCTCGGGGGGGAGACAGGCGGGGCTCGGGGGGGGAGACAGGCGGGGCTCGGGGGGGAGACAGGCGGGGCTCGGGGGGGAGACAGGCGGGGCTCGGGGGGGAGACAGGCGGGGCTCGGGGGGGAGACAGGCGGGGCTCGGGGGGGAGACAGGCGGGGCTCGGGGGGGAGACAGGCGGGGCTCGGGGGGGAGACAGGCGGGGCTCGGGGGGGAGACAGGCGGGGCTCGGGGGGGAGACAGGCGGGGCTCGGGGGGGAGACAGGCGGGGCTCGGGGGGGAGACAGGCGGGGCTCGGGGGGGAGACAGGCGGGGCTCGGGGGGGAGACAGGCGGGGCTCGGGGGGGAGACAGGCGGGGCTCGGGGGGGAGACAGGCGGGGCTCGGGGGGGAGACAGGCGGGGCTCGGGGGGGAGACAGGCGGGGCTCGGGGGGGAGACAGGCGGGGCTCGGGGGGGAGACAGGCGGGGCTCGGGGGGGAGACAGGCGGGGCTCGGGGGGGGAGACAGGCGGGGCTCGGGGGGGGAGACAGGCGGGGCTCGGGGGGGGAGACAGGCGGGGCTCGGGGGGGAGACAGGCGGGGCTCGGGGGGGGAGACAGGCGGGGCTCGGGGGGGGAGACAGGCGGGGCTCGGGGGGGGAGACAGGCGGGGCTCGGGGGGGAGACAGGCGGGGCTCGGGGGGGAGACAGGCGGGGCTCGGGGGGGGAGACAGGCGGGGCTCGGGGGGGGAGACAGGCGGGGCTCGGGGGGGGAGACAGGCGGGGCTCGGGGGGGGAGACAGGCGGGGCTCGGGGGGGGAGACAGGCGGGGCTCGGGGGGGGAGACAGGCGGGGCTCGGGGGGGGAGACAGGCGGGGCTCGGGGGGGAGACAGGCGGGGCTCGGGGGGGAGACAGGCGGGGCTCGGGGGGGAGACAGGCGGGGCTCGGGGGGGAGACAGGCGGGGCTCGGGGGGGAGACAGGCGGGGCTCGGGGGGGGAGACAGGCGGGGCTCGGGGGGGGAGACAGGCGGGGCTCGGGGGGGGAGACAGGCGGGGCTCGGGGGGGAGACAGGCGGGGCTCGGGGGGGGAGACAGGCGGGGCTCGGGGGGGGAGACAGGCGGGGCTCGGGGGGAGACAGGCGGGGCTCGGGGGGGAGACAGGCGGGGCTCGGGGGGGGAGACAGGCGGGGCTCGGGGGGGGAGACAGGCGGGGCTCGGGGGGGGAGACAGGCGGGGCTCGGGGGGGGAGACAGGCGGGGCTCGGGGGGGAGACAGGCGGGGCTCGGGGGGGAGACAGGCGGGGCTCGGGGGGGAGACAGGCGGGGCTCGGGGGGGGAGACAGGCGGGGCTCGGGGGGGGAGACAGGCGGGGCTCGGGGGGGGAGACAGGCGGGGCTCGGGGGGGGAGACAGGCGGGGCTCGGGGGGGGGGGGGGGTAAGACAGGCATGGCTCAGGGTGGGGGGGGGGTAAGACAGGCAGGGCTCAGGGTGCGGGGGGGGAGGAACAGGCGGGGCTCAGGGTGAGGAGGGGGAGGGAGAAGAGATGCGTCGATCAGGTACGGGCCAATATTTCTCACTGTTCAGAGCTCCACCTTCCATAGCTGGGATGCGGAGATGGTGGAGACAGAGACATATTCACTCCAATTACACACAGCTCAGACGGCTGATACTTTCCGCATCAAGCTGGCGATAAGAGTCGGAGCCAACGGGAAAACACAGAAAGAGGCTACTGTGAGAATCTGATAAACCTAATTGTCCCATCAGAGTTTGCCAGTTTAATTATAGATAACAGACAGTTACTTCACATGGAGAAAAGGGAAGCAAGGTCAATCATTCAACACAAGAGAGAGGAGCTGTGTTATCAGAGGAAGCAAAGAACAGTGACACGCACTTATTACAGACACGTCCTTCAGGGAAGGACTAGGCAGGGATAGAGAGGCAGCACGCTGCAGATTAGTGACACGGCTCATAACCGAAGAGAGAATTGAGAAAAAATGCTATTTGAGGTTTGGGCTGATTGTTATGCGGCAGGTATGAATATTGCAAGCGACTGACAATGGCGCTAACCGGAGCTGGGTTAAGCACATTGCATCCCACTGGGGAAAAAGATTCAAACCCAACTCCAGCCCCATGGGGATGGGATTCAAGTCCAAATCCAGGCCACTGTGAGGAGGGCGGAATTCTGACAACATCCATTGGCAGCGGGTGGGTGGCAGAGGGAATGTGAAGAGAAGAAAGATTCGGCACCAGAGGCTTCGACATTAGAACATCCAGTCTCCAGGCACCCGTTGACATCTAACCCGTGCAGTACCTGCCCTGGGAGTGTTTGATGGGACAGTGTAGAGGGAGCTTTACTCTGTATGAACTACAGACCAATTAGCCCGACATCAGTAGAAGGGAAAATGCTAGAATCTATTATTAAGGACATGGTAATAGGGCACTTCGAAAATAATAATAGGATTGGGCTGAGTCAACATGGATTTGTGAAAGGGAAATCATGATTGATAAATCTCAGTTTCTTGAGGTTGAAACTAGTAGAATAGACAAAGGGGGTCCAGTGGATGTGGTGTATTTGGATTTTCAGAAGACATTCGATAAGGTGCCACACAAGAGGTTATTAAACAATATTGGGGCTCATGGAATTGGGAGTAATATACTAGCATGTTTTGAGGATTGGGTAACGGACAGAAAACAGAGAGTAGGAATAAACGGGTCATTTTCGGGTTGGCAGGCTGTAACTAGTGGGGTGCAGCAAGGATCAGTGCTGGGGCCCCAGCTATTCACAATCTATATCAATGATTTGGATGAAGGGACCAAGTTTGCTGATGATACAAAGCTATGTGGGAATGCAACTTGTGGAGGAGGATGCAAAGAGACTTCAAGGGGATATAAGCAGGCTAAGTGAGTGGGCAAGAACATGGCAAATGAAATATAATGAGGAGAAATGTGAAGTTATCCACTGGTAGAAAAAATAGAAAAGCAAGATTATTTTTTTAAAATGGTGAGGGATTGGGAAATGTTGGTGTTCAGAGGGACCTGGGTGTCCTTGTACACAAATCACTGAAAGTTAACATGCAGGTACAGCAAGCAATTAAGAAAGCTTGTTGGCCTTTATTACAAGAGGATGTGGGTATAAAAGGGAGGATGTTGTTTTGTAATTATATAGGGCCTTGGTTGGACCACACCTGGGGTATTGTGTACAGTGTCGGTCTCCTTACCTAAGGAAGGATATACTTGCCATAGAGGGAGTGCAACGAAGGTTCACCGGAATGATTCCTGGGATGGGGGGATTATCCTATGAGGAGAGATTGAGTAGACTGGGCCTATATTCTCTCGAGTTTAGAAGAATGAGAGGTCATCACATTGAAACATAGAAAACTCAGAGCTCGACAGGGCAGATGCAGGTAGGATGAGGAGTCTTGCTGGGGAGTCTAGAATCAAGGGTCAGAGTCACAGAATAAGGGATCGGTCATTTAGGACCCAGACGAGGAGAAATGGTAGTTATGGAAAAGGACAAAGGGGGACCAGGAATAAAAGTTCTCAATTAGACTAAAGCCAATTTTGCTGAGCTGATACGGGATTTGGCCAAAGCGGACTGGAAATGATTACTTGATGGTAAATCAGTATCAGAGCAGTGGGAGGCATTCAAGGAGGAGATATGAGGGTACAGGAGCAAGTAAGTTCCCTTAAAAAAAAGGGTGGGGCTAACAAATCTAGAGCCCCCTGGATGTTAAGGGACATATAGGGCAAGATTTTAAAAAAGGGAAGCTTATGACAGATACCGGGAACTCAACACTGCAGAAACTCGAGGAGTATAAGTGCAGGTGTGCAATTAAAAAAGATATCGGGAAAGCAAAGAGAGAGCAGGAAAGAATATTAAGTAAAATCAGGGGAAACCCAAAGATGTTTTATAAATACATTAAGAGCAAGAGGATAACTAGGAGAAAGAGTGGGGCCTATTAGAGACTATAAAGGAAATGTGTGTGTGGAGGCAGAAGACATGGGTAGGATTCTTACTGAATACCTTGCATCCGTTTTCACAAAAGAAGGGGGCAATGCAGACTTTGCAATGAGGGAGGAGGAGTGTGAAATATTAGACGATATAAACAGAGAGAGGGGAAGTATTAAGGTGCTTAGCAGCTTAGAAAGTGGATAAATCCCCAGGCCCAGATGAAATGTATCCCAGACTGTTCAGAAGCAAAAGAGTAAATAGCAGAAGCTCTGACCATCATTTTCCAATTCTCTCTGGCTACAGGCGAGGTGCCAGAGGACTGCTAATGTTGTACCTTTGTTTAAAAAGGGAGAAAGGGATAGACCGAGTAATTACAGGCCAGTCAGCCTAACCTCAGTGGTGGGAAAATTATTGGAAAAAATCCTGAGCGACAGGATAAATCTTCATTTGGAAAGACATGGATCAAAGACAGTCAGCATGGATTTGTTAAGGGAAGGTCATGTCTGACGAACTTGATTGAATTTTGCAAGGAGGTAACCAGGAGGGTCGATGAGGGCAATATGTATGATGAAGTGTATATGGATTTTAACAAAGCTTTTGATAAGGTCCCATGTGGCAGACTGGTCACAAAAGTAATAGCCCATGGGGATCCAGGGCAAAGTAGCAAGTTAGATCCAAAATTGGCTCAGAGGCAGGAAGCAAAGGGTAATGGTGGATGGGTGCTTTCGTGACTGGAGGGCAGTATCCAGTGGGGTTCTGCAGGGCTCAGTGCTGGGTCCCTTGCTTTTTGTGGTATATATCAATGACTTGGACTTAAATATTGGGGGTATGATTAAGAAGTTTGCAGATGACACTAAAATAGGCTGTGTGGTTGATAATGAAGAAGAAAGCTGCGGAATGCAGGAAGATATCAATGTACTGGTCTGATGGGCAGAACAGTGACAAATGGAATTCAATCGGGATAAGTGTGAGGTAATGCATTTGGGGAGGTCTAACAAGGCAAGGGAATACACATTAAATGGTACGACACTGAAAAGTGTAGATGAACAAAGGGACCTTGGAGTGCAGGTCCACAGATCCCTGAAGGTAGCAGGCCAGGTGGATAAGGTGGTTGAGAAGGCATACGGAATACTTGCCTTTATAAGACGAGGCATGGAATACAAAAGCAAGGAGGTTATGCTTCAACTGTATAAAACACTGGTTAGGCTGCAGCAGGAGTACTGTGTGCAGTTCTGGTCACCACATTACAGGAAAGTTGTGATTACAAGAATGTTGCCTGGACTGGAGAAATTTGGCCTCCTTCCATGCTGTGAATTTATATGATTCTATAATTCTCTCAAATGTCTTCATTCAGAGAGTGGTGAATCTTTGGCATTCTCTACCCCAGAGGGCTGCTGAGACTCAGTTGTTGAGTTTATTCAAGATCGATATCGATAGATTTTTGGATTTTAAGGGAATCAAGCGATATGCAGGAAAGTGGAATTCAAGTAGAAGATCAGCCATGACCTTTTTGAACAGCGGAGCAGTCTCAAGGGGCCAAATGGCCTACTCCTGCTCCTATTTCCTATGTTCTTAAGCACAGCATGGGTTAGATACATAGGAACATAAGAAATAAGAGCAGAGAAGGCAATTTGGCCCTCGAGCCTGCTCCACCAATTAATAAGATCTAGGGTGATCTGATCTTGGGCTCAGCTCCACTTCCCTGCCCACTTGCCATAACCCTTCACTCCATTATCGTTCAAAAACCTGTTCATCACCACCTTAAATATATTCAATGACCCAGCTTCCACAGCTCTCTGGGGCAGAGAATTCCACAGATTTAAGACCCTCAGAAGAAATTCCTCCTCACTTCAGTTTTAAATGGGCAATCCCTTATTCTTAAACTATTCCCCCTAGTTTTACATTCCCCACGAGTGAAAACATCTTCTCTGCATCTACTTTGTCGAGCCCCCTCAGTATCTTATCTGTTTCAATAAGTTTACCTCTCATTCTTCTCAACTCCAATAAGTATAGACCCAACCTTTCTTCATAAGTCAACTTCTTCATCTCAGGAATCAACCTAGTGAACCTTCTCTGAACTGCCTCCAATGCAAGTATATCCCTCCTTAAATAAGGCGACCAAAACTGTACGCAGTACTCCAGGTGTGGCCTCACCAATACTCTGTTCAGTTGTAGCAGGACTTCTCTGCTTTTATACTCTATCCCCCTTGCAATAAAGGCCAAGATTCCATTTGCCTTCCTGATTACTTGATGTACCTGCATACTAACTTTTTGTGTTTCATGCACAAGGAGCCCCAGGTCCCGCTGTACTGCAGCATTTTGTAATCTCTCTCCATTTAAATAATAATTTGCTTTTTTATTTTTCCTGCCCAAGTGGATAACCTCACATTTTCCCACATTATACTCCATCTGCCAAATGTTTGCCCACTCACTTATCCCTTTGCAGATTCTTTGTGTCCTCCTCACAACTTGCTTTCCCACCCATCTTTGTATCATCAGCAAACGTGGCTACATTACACTCAGTCCCTTCATCCAAGTCATTAATATAGATTGTAAATATTGAGGCCCCAGCACCGATCCCTGCGGCACCCCACGAGTTACAGTTTGCCAACCGGAAAATGACCCATTTATTCCGACTCTGTTTTCTGTTAGTTAGCCAATCTTCTATCCATGCTAATATATTACCCCCAACCCAGTGAGCTCTTATCTTGTGCAGTAACCTTTTATCTGGCACCTTATCGAACGCCTTCTGGAAATCCAAATACAACCCCCTTATCCAGCCTGCAAAAAAATGTCCATAAGTTTTCCATTTTCCTACTTCGGGAGCCTATCAGCAAGGGCAGACATTGATGACGAAGTCCAACACCGCCTCCAGTGTGCCAGCGCAGCCTTCGGTCGCTTGAGGAAGAGAGTGTTTGAAGACCAGGACGCAAGCTTATGGTCTACAGAACAGTAGTGATACCTGTCCTACTATATAGCTCAGAGACATGGACTATATACAGCAGACATCTCAAAGCGCTGGAGAAGTACCACCAGTGCAAGATCTTGCAAATCCACTGGCAAGATAGACGCACCAACGTCAGTGTTCTCGCTCAGGCCAACATCCCCAGCATTGAAGCACTGACTACGCTCGACCAGCTCTGTTGGGTGGGCCACATCGCCCGCTCTACTCGGAGCTCCAAGCAAGCCCCAGGTGGACAGAGGAAACGTTTCAAGGACTCCTTGATAAAGTGTAAAATCCCCACCGGCACCTGGGAATCCCTGGCCAAAGACCACCCAAAATAGAGGAAGAGCGTCCGGGAAGGCGCTGAGCACCTCGAGTCTCGTCAACAAGAGAATGCAGAAATCAATGCCCAGACAGCGGAAGGAGCGTGCGGCAAACCAGACTCCCCACCCACCCTTTCCTCCAACCACTGTCTGCCCACCTGTGACAGAGGCTGTAATTCTTGTATTGGACTGTTCAGCCACCTGAGAACTCACTTAGAGTGGAAGCAAGTCTTCCTGATTTTGAGACTGCCTATGATGATCATCATCCACTCTGCTCGTTACATCCTCAAACAACTCCAGAAAATTTGTAAAACATGATTTCCCTTTCATAAAACCATGCCAACTGATTTTCCAAATGCCCTTTTACTGCTTCCTTAATAATAGACTCCAGCATTTTCCCAACGACGGATATTAGGCTAACTGGTCTATAGTTTCCTGCTTTCTGTCTCCCTCCTTTTTTAAATAAGGGCATTACATGTGCAGTACCTGCCCTGGGAGTGTTTGAGGGGACAGTGTAGAGGGAGTTTTACGCTGTATCCAACCCAGAATTAAAAGTAGATGGAAATATAAAACTAATGAATGTATGCTGGGTTTTACTGTAACTGCTTGCTGTACTGCAGCTAAAGGTGCCCAGCTGGAGAGAGAGAGTTGGTGGATTCCTCGGGAGAAACTTGTCTGCGGCTGCTGAGGTGCTGGCTGTGTAACGAGGAACCATGAATAGGAAGCAGATGGAGAAGAAGGACCCTACTGTGATGAGCAACAGTTACTGCACAGATGTTCCTGCCCTTCATTCTTGACATTGACAGCCAGCGACCACAAACACAGCCTCTACTCTTAATGAGGAGCAAGTGCTCCCAACAGATGACAGCCCCCATCCGCATCGCACCTTCCATCAGCCTCACAAACAAATGCCAGCACATTAACCCTCTGCAAACTGGGACTGTGCAGCAACAGTCAGACTATCGATAGGGACCACCCCCAGAGAAACTCATTCCCTGCTCCCCCCAAAATATATATACAACTTACATTTATTCATTGCCTTTAACATGGAGAACAATCACAGGCCCTTTACAGAGAGGAAAAGGGGGTAGGGGAGAAAGAATTTAACAGTTAAATGAACGGATACGGAGCCATAGCGGGAAACATTAGGAGGGGTGACCGAAAGGATGGTTGAAGAGAGGGGTTTAAGAAAGTGTGTTTTTTTAAAGGAGATGGGCAGATCTGTGGAGGGGCAGAGGGAGTTCTTTAGTGAAGTAACCTTTCAGAAAGAAGGACCAAGGTAGCTGAAGACTGTGCCCCCAATCGTGGGCTGAAGGAAGACTTGCTGCAAAGGAGGACTGAGCAGGGTGGGAGAGGATCAAGGTTGCAGGAGGTTACCGACAGAGGATGGGTGAAGTAGTAGAAGGATTTGAAGACAAGGATCTTAAATTGAATGCGTTGAGAGGCTGCATCAATATAAGTTGGTGAGGATGTGGGTTACTGGTGAGCAGGACTTAGTGCGGGACAGGCATGGGTGGGAGATTTTTGACAAGTTGGATTTAGAGAGGATGGGAGGCCAGTAAAGAGGTGTTGGAAAAATCGAGCCTCTTGGAGGTGACAACAGGAGTGACCGACAGTTCCAGCAGCACAGAGTGGAGGCAAGTCACATGCAAAGCGAGTCTCTTCAGCAGGGTGAGACTGATGCATACAAGAGGACCAGAAAGAAGGTGACCCTGTTTATGCACTTCAGCTTCACTAGTTTACAGGGATCGGAGGGATACACCACCACCTTATACAGCACCGTTAACATAGTAAAATATCCCAAGGCGCTTCACAGGAGTGTTTCAGACAAAATTTGACATCAAGCCACAAAAGGAGATATTAGAACAGGTCAAAGAGGTAGGTCTTAGAACATAAGAAATAGGAGCAGGAGTCAGCCATTTGGCCTCTCGAGCCTGCTCCGCCATTCAATAAGAACTTGGCTGATTTGATCTGTTCCTCAACTCCACGTTCCTGCCCATTCCCCATAAACTTATCGTTCAAAAATCTGTCTATCTCACCTTAAATATATTCAATGACCCAGCCTCAACAGCTCTCTGGGGTAGAGAATTTTAAAGATTCACGACCCTCAGAGAAGAAATTCCTCCTCATCTCCATTTTAAATATGCGACCCCTTATTCCGAAACTATGCCCCTTACTTCTAGATTCCCCCACAAGGGGAAACATCTTCTCTGCATCTACCCTGACCTTCCCCCTCAGAATCTTCTACGTTTCAGTAAGATTACCACTCATTCTTCTAAACTCCAAAATAGGCCCAACTTGCTCAACCTTTCTTCATAAGACAACCCCTTCACCTTAGGAATTAACCCAATGAACCTTCACTGAACTGCCTCCAATACAAGTATATCCCTCCTTAAATACAGAGACCAAAACTGTATGCAGTACTCCAGGTGTGGCCTCACCAATAATCTTTACAGTTGTAGCAGGACTTCTCTGCTTTTATACTCCATCCTCCTTGCAATAAAGGCCAACATTCCATTTACCTTTCTAATTACTTGCTGTACCTGCATGCTAGCTTTTTGTGTTTCATGTACAAGGACCCTCAGATTCCTCTGTACCACAGCATTTTGTAGTCTCCCTGCTTTGCTTTTTTATTCTTCCTACCAAAGTGAATAACCTTACATTTTCCCACATTATACTCCATCTGCCAAATTTTTGCCCACTCACTTAGCCTATCTATATCCCTTTGCAGATTCTTTGTGTCCTCTTCACAACTTGTTTTCCCACCCGTCTTTGTATCATCAGTAAATTTGGCTGCGTTACACTCAGTCCCTTTATCCAAGTCATTCATATAGATTGTAAATAACTGAGGCTCCAGCACCGATCCCTGTGGCACCCCACTAGTTACAGTGGCACTGGTTACTGTTTGCCAACTTGAAAATGACCCATTTATCCCGACTCTGTTTTCTGTTAGCCAGCCAATCCTCTATCCATGCTAATATATTACCCCCAACCCCATGAGCTTTCATCTTGTGCAGTAACCTTTTATGCGGCACTTTATCGAATGCCTTCTGAAAATCCAAATACACTACAGCTACTGGTTCTCCTTTATCCACCCTGCTTGTTAGATCCTCAAAGAACTCTTAACAAATTTGTCAAACATGATTTCCCTTTTCTAAATGTTCTGCTACTACTTCCTTAACAGGGGACCAGTATTTTCCCAATGACAGATGCTAGGCGAACTGGTCTATCGTTTTAGGAAGCATCTTCAAGGAGGAAAGAAGGGAGAGAGGCAACGAGGATTAGGAAGGTAATTCCAGAGCTTAGGGCTTAGGCAGTTGAAGGCATGGCCACCAATGGTGGAGCGATGGAAATCGGGGATGCACAAGAGGAGAGAATTGGAGGAGCGCAGAGATTTCGGAGGAGGTTGCAGAGATCGGGAGGGATCAGGCCATGGATGTTAGAAACCATTCAGAATCAAGTTTACTGAAAAATCCAAACAGGATCATTGTGTCTATGTCCATCAATATTGCAACTACAAGGAAACAAGTTACAATGTTTATTGGGAATAATTTTGTTTTTTTTACGTTTTCCTCATCAACAGCCAACACTCCAAGTACAGTAACTGAGGGAGGGCCGCATGGTCGGAGGGGCGGGACTGCGGGAGGGCTGCACGGCCGCACTGTCGGAGGGACAGTGCTTAGGGAATGCTGCACTTCAGAATAAAGAAAACGCGGCAGCCAATTCGCATACAGCAAGATCCCACAAACAGCAATGTGATAACGACCAGCTAAAATGTTTTATTAATGTTGATTGAGGGCTAAGTGTTGACCAGAACTCCAGGGAGAACTCCCCTGCTCTTATTCGAATAGTGCTGTGGAATCTTGTGTCAATCAGAGGGCAGATGGGGCCTCGGTTTAACGTCTCACCGATGATGGCAGCTGTAATAATGCAGCACTCCCTCAGTACTGCCCCTCCGACAGTGCGGCACTCCCTCAGTACTGCCCCTCCGATAGTGCAGCGCTCCCTCAGTACGGCCCCTCCGACAGTGCGGCGCTCCCTCAGTACTGCCCCCCCGACAGTGCACCGCTCCCTCAGTACTGCCCCCCCGACAGTGCACCGCTCCCTCAGTACTGCCCCCCCGACAGTGCACCGCTCCCTCAGTACTGCCCCCCCGACAGTGCGGCACTCCCTCAGTACTGCCCCTCCGACAGTGCACCGCTCCCTCAGTACTGCCCCTCCGACAGTGCACCGCTCCCTCAGTACTGCCCCTCCGACAGTGCACCGCTCCCTCAGTACTGCCCCTCCGACAGTGCACCGCTCCCTCAGTACTGCCCCTCCGACAGTGCACTGCTCCCTCAGTACTGCCCCTCCGACAGTGCACCGCTCCCTCAGTACTGCCCCTCCAACAGTGCACCGCTCCCACAGTACTGCCCCTCAGATAGTTCGAAGATCCTTCGAAGCTAAGCCGAGATTGTCGGGGGGTTTGGGGGGGGTGGGGGGGGGGGTGAAGGAGGAGAAGGGGAGACTGACAAAAGGGGTGAAAGAGGAAGTATGAAAAAGGAGTGGAAGAAGAGTACCTGAGAATGAGAATGCTACCTGGAAATTGAACACGAAATAAAAAAGTGGAGATTGTTTATTCAATACATTCTCTCCTCCCCACCTCCCCCTCATTCACCCACACCTCCAATCTCTCTGGCTTGTTGTAATGTGAATCCATTCCTTGCTGGAATGGCCAGTGAGCGCCATCTCCGAGAGAGGGCTGCTCAGCACACACTCTGCTCTCTGCTGATAACAGCCCAGTTCTGTCTGCTCCTGGCAGATAAAGCTGAGCCCTGGCATTTACCAGTTCCTATCTGTCTTCTGCAGTCAATATTAATACAGGCTGACAAAGGCATGCTTCTGATAATATAACTACTGAGCTAGGAAGGCATTCTGTGGAGTTTATTAATATTACTGACAGTTCTTAAACCCATGCAACTCCGGCGCTTTATAACTGCTGTTTCCCTTCGCGGATTGTCTCAGTGGTTTTTATTCCCTTTATATTTTTGTCTCGTTTGAACAAAAAAAAGGAGTTTAAAAAATATTTTCTACATTAAGAGACGGCTGCTGTTTTTTTTCAACTCACAGAAAGTAAGAGTCCTAGGATAGAGAGTAAAACGGGCAATCCTGATTGTTTTCAAGGAAAATTTTTCCAATTTTCTCCCTTCCTCAAGGCACCAACTCTGGCTGGGCTACATATTCCCGGAGTTCCACCCTTCAGAACTTCACCCAGAAGTTGAAAGTGGGCAGCGATGTCCTACATGGTACTGTGGGAAGTACAAAACTTGTATTTCTAAAGCACTTTTCACAGCCTCAGGACGTCCCAAAGAGCTTTACAGCCAATTGAGTAATTCTGAAGTGTCAGAACTGTTGGAATGTAGGAAACAGGTCAGACAATTTGCACACACCAAGCTCCCATCAACAGCAATTTGATAATGACCAGATGTCGATTGAAGGATAAATAATGTCCAGGACACCAGAGAGAAGTCCCCTGCTCCTCTTCGAAATAGTGCCATGGGATCTTTTACGTCCACCTGAAAGCAGACGAGGCCTCAATTTAACATCTCATCCAAAAGACGGCATTTCCAACAGTGCAGCGCTCCCTTAGTACTGCACTAGAGTGCTGCTTAGATTTTAGCGCTCAAGTCTCTGGAGTGGGATTTGAACCCACAACCTTCTGACTCAGTGGCAAGGGTGCTACCCACTGAGGCACGGCTGACATACAGTCTCACACTGATAGGGTACAAGTGAACCTTCACACACTAATACAACACTGGTGTGAACTCTCAGCATGTCATTCACAGGAGGTTCGCTAATGGCCAATTATGCATATTTGTAGTGATTTAACATGCTTCTGGTTTACAGAACGACAGGGGTGAGGAGTACCACAGCTAGGCAAGTGCATTGGGACTATCCCACTCTCTGGGGGCGTTTTTACTGGGTCACCGATTTCTTCGTGTTTGACTGGCAGTCTCTAATTTCAGTTGAGCACAACGCTTTTGACTTAACTGCTGACTCCAAGGGAAGAAGGGTGAAGACAGAGATGGAGCATGTGCAGGAAAGTCAAAACACGAGAAAGAAAGCACGCACAACAGCGAGTGTGACAATAAGCAAGAAAATGAGTGGGAGAGAACGTGTGAAGATAGGAATGAAAGAGAGAAGAATGAATGAGAGAGAGAGAGAAAAGACAAGAGAAAACACACGCCAGAAGGAGCACTTGAGGGAGAGAGTGGGAGAAAGAGAAAGCTCTTTGTAAACAAACAATAACTGGCAAGAAAGCAGGAATGGGGTACTGAAGTTGCATGTTCAGCTATGAACTCATTGAATGGCGGTACAGGCTTGAAGGGCCGAATGGCCTATTCCTGCACCTATTTTCTATGTTTCTATTCAACTGAATCGCACTTTCGGGGCTGCCTGCTGAATGGCCGATACTGGTGCCCACCACAGAGGGGTGCTGCTCAACACAGCACAACCCAAGCCTGCCTGCTGCATATTAACAAACCCCCAGGCTCAAGGCTGAGAGCTGTCAGCCACTTTTACAATACAACTGCACGGAGTGCTTCCACAAATAAATATTAATAGACTCCAGCAGTCAATAAATATAATGAAGCAACAAAAAGTGAATGCTTGGAGCTTGGTGATATACAATAATCCAACTCAACCAAAATGACATTAATAAACCAACTGCTCTGCAGACTGCAGGGTGAAGTCAGGGTCACAGAACTGGATGAGGGCAGTTATCCCCTCAATGTAAAGGATTCTAACAGAATGGATTCAGCTCCTCCCCCGAAATGCACTTTAGTCAGTGTGCAATAAGGGCTAGTCGTAGACAATGCAGCACTGCAGTCGCTGCATGTCTGGTGCAAACATCATTACTGTCTCGCTCCTGTATACCTGTCAGGCTTCCCTCTGCCTTTCAGCTCATTCCGTAACATGTTCTCACGTTGTCAAACAAGCACTTCCAAAGTGAGTCAGTTTGGATACAGTCACGAAGAGTTAATTCAAACACTTGCTCCAAATAATCAGGGGCAGAAGAAAATGATATAGCAGGTTACTGCTTACTGCGTGTTAACAGACATAGGGTGGGTGTTAACTGAGACGGTGTGTTGATGAGGAGAGACCGAGGGGTTAATCTACGAAACCCTCAGTGCATGACTTAACTGCAATAAAAATGGCGCCGGGTTCCATTCGAGCGACAGTGCAAACCGAAGGAGGTTGTATTGTTGCTCTACAAAATGCTAATCACAGCTGTCTCAACACCCTGGACAGTTCTGGTCAGCCAAGGGTTACAGAAAGGTATTACTGCCCTTGACGGGAGCGGAAGCAGCAAGTTGGCCCAGATTTCAGGGACTTATATTGTAGATAAAGACGAATGAAGACGGGCACACTCTCTTTGCAAAAGGCTTTGAGATGTAATCAAGTTTTGAAGATTATGGAGGAAATTACAAGTTGTTCTATTCGATGAAGGACTCAAATCCCAGAGGACAAGATAAAAATGAGGAGGTTTGCATAGAAACATAGAAAATAGGTGCAGGAGTAGGCCATTCGGCCCTTCGAGCCTGCACCGCCATTCAATAAGATCATGGCTGATCATTCCCTCAGTATCCCTTTCCTGCTTTCTCTCCATACCCCTTGATCCCCTTTGTGTAAGGGCCATATCTAACTCCCTCTTGAATATATCCAATGAACTGGCATCAACAACTCTCTGCGATAGGGAATTCCACAGGTTAACAACTCTCAGTGAAGAAGTTTCTCCCCATCTCAGTCCTAAATGGCCTACCCCTTATCCTAAGACTATGTCCCTTGGTTCTGGACTTCCCCAACATCAGGGAAGTAAGAAGGGAAGCTGGGGAACATTTTAGACAAAGACTCTGAAGCGCAGAATAAATTGGGCGAAAAGACAATTAGATGTGATTTTGGAGGAAAAGCAAATTGAGCGACGGAGAGAAGGCAGGGTTGAGGGAAAGGGAGAGAAGGCAGGGGTTGAGGGAAAGGGAGAGAAGGCAGGGTTGGTTCAATCAACAAGAAATGAGCCTTGTCGGGGCCTATTTCCATTTCTAGAAATTCAATTGACCGTGGAGAAGGTCTGAAACAGTCACTGCCCTGATACATGTGTCCTCTGGCTCTCGATCCTTCCACCAATGGGAACAGTTTCTCTCGATCTACTCTGTCCAGACCCCTCATGATTTTGAACACCTCTATCAAATCTCCTCTCAACCTTCTCTGTTCCAAGGAGAATAACCCCAGCTTCTCCAGTCTATCCACGTCACTGAAGTCCCCCATCCCTGGAACCATTCTTTTAAATCTTTTCTGCACCCTCTCTGAGGCCTTCACATCCTTCCTAAAGTGCGGTGCCCAGAATTGGACACAATACCCCCGTTGAGGTCGAACCTGTGTTTTATAAACGTTCATCACTTCCTTGCTTTTGTACTCTATGCCTCTATTTATGCTTTTTAAACCGCTTTCTCAACCTGCCTTGTCTTCAACAATTTGTGCACATACACCCTCAGGTCTCTGTTCATGCACCCACTTTAGGATTGTACCCTTTAGTTTATATTGCCTCTCCTTGTTCTTCCTACCAAAATGCATCACTTTGCACTTTTCTGCGTTAAATTTCCTCTGCCCTGTGTCCGCCCATTCCACTAACCTATGACCCCCTGAATTCCTGCCTCAGAGACCATTTATAATACACAGGTTCACCCTATATATTTCAGTCATCTTAACAACGATAAATCATTCAGCCCGCAAAACCTGTTCCTTCCTGCATCATACTCAATATCCCAAAGGGGGCGAAAACCCACAGGCTGAAACTGGCAACAGGAGTCTCCCCGACCGGCATAAAAATAAAAAAGGGAAGGTGGCTCAACCGTGGCTATCAAGGGAAATCAGGGATAGTATTAAAGCCAAGGAAGTGGCATACAAATTGGCCAGAAATAGCAGCGAACCTGGGGACTGGGAGAAATTTAGAACTCAGCAGAGGAGGACAAAGGGTTTGATTAGGGCAGGGAAAATGGAGTATGAGAAGAAGCTTGCAGGGAACATTAAGACGGATTGCAAAACTTTCTGTAGATATGTAAAGAGAAAAAGGTTAGTAAAAACAAACGTAGGTCCCCTGCAGTCAGAATCAGGGGAAGTCATAACGGGGAACAAAGAAATGGCGGACCAATTGAACAAGTACTTTGGTTCGGTATTCACAAAGGAGGACACAAACAACCTTCCAGTTATAAAAGGGATCGGGGGGTCTAGTAAGGAGGAGGAACTGAGGGAAATCCTTATTAGCCGGGAAATTGTGTTGGGGAAATTGATGGGATTGAAGGCACATAAATCCCCAGGGCCTGATGGACTGCATCCCAGAGTACTTAAGGAGGTGGCCTTGGAAATAGTGGATGCATTGACAGTCATTTTCCAACATTCCATTGACTCTGGATCAGTTCCTATGGAGTGGAGGGTAGCCAATGTAACCCCCCTTTTTAAAAAAGGAGGGAGAGAGAAAACAGGGAATTATAGACCGGTCAGCCTGACATCGGTAGTGGGTAAAATGATGGAATCAATTATTAAGGATGTCATAGCAGTGCATTTGGAAAGCGGTGACATGATAGGTCCAAGTCAGCATGGATTTGTGAAAGGGAAATCATGCTTGACAAATCTTCTGGAATTTTTTGAGGATGTTTCCAATAGAGTGGACAAGGGAGAACCAGTTGATGTGGTATATTTGGACTTTCAGAAGGCTTTCGACAAGGTCCCACACAAGAGATTGATGTGCAAAGTTAGAGCACATGGGATTGGGGGTAGTGTGCTGACATGGATTGAGAACTGGTTGTCAGACAGGAAGCAAAGAGTAGGAGTAAATGGGTACTTTTCAGAATGGCAGGCAGTGACTAGTGGGGTACCGCAAGGTTCTGTGCTGGGGCCCCAGCTGTTTACACTGTACATTAATGATTTAGATGAGGGGATTAAATGTAGTATCTCCAAATTTGCGGATGACACTAAGTTGGGTGGCAGTGTGAGCTGCGAGGAGGATGCTGTGAGGCTGCAGAGCGACTTGGATAGGTTAGGTGAGTGGGCAAATGCATGGCAGATGAAGTATAATGTGGATAAATGTGAGGTTATCCACTTTGGTGGTAAAAACAAAGAGACAGACTATTATCTGAATGGTGACAGATTAGGAAAAGGGGAGGTGCAAAGAGACCTGGGTGTCGTGGTACATCAGTCATTGAAGGTTGGCATGCAGGTGCAGCAGGCGGTTAAGAAAGCAAATGGCATGTTGGCCTTCATAGCAAGGGGATTTGAGTACAGGGGCAGGGAGGTGTTGCTACAGTTGTACAGGGCATTGGTGAGGCCACACCTGGAGTATTGTGTACAGTTTTGGTCTCCTAACCTGAGGAAGGACATTCTTGCTATTGAGGGAGTGCAGCGAAGGTTCACCAGACTGATTCCCGGGATGGCGGGACTGACCTATCAAGAAAGACTGGATCAACTGGGCTTGTATTCACTGGAGTTCAGAAGAATGAGAGGGGATCTCATAGAAACATTTAAAATTCTGATGGGGTTAGACAGGTTAGATGCAGGAAGAATGTTCCCAATGTTGGGGAAGTCCAGAACCAGAGGTCACAGTCTAAGGATAAGGGGTAAGCCATTTAGGACTGAGATGCGGAGGAACTTCTTCACCCAGAGAGTGGTGAACCTGTGGAATTCTCTACCACAGAAAGTTGTTGAGGCCAATTTACTAAATATATTCAAAAAGGAGTTAGATGAGGTCCTTACTACTAGGGGGATCAAGGGGTATGGCGAGAAAGCAGGAATGGGGTACTGAAGTTGAATGTTCAGCCATGAACTCATTGAATGGCGGTGCAGGCTAGGAGGGCCGAATGGCCTACTCCTGCACCTATTTTCTATGTTTCTATGACCCTGAAGTGACTGCCGCAGATCTCAGTCCAACGTCACAATCAACATCGCTAAACCGAGCAGTCACATTCCACTAATGGCACTCCAAGGTCCCAGCCGCACAAACGTCAAGTGCCCAATCACAATTAATGAGCTGCTTACAAGGACAGACTTGGCAGCTAAAAAGAGGATCACTCAGCTCTTTGATGCATTTTACTAAGAGTGCACCTTACCTGTTCACCGGAGAAGAACTATTGTTTGCAATCTAGGTTGAGGTTGATTAATGTTGCACCCATGCCCCGAGTACGATCGCTGCTTGCATTACATTATCCACTCCTCTCAGCAGTTTAAAGATCCATATCAAGTTCCTTCTCAATCTTCTTTTCTCCAAAGACAAGCTCAGCTCGGAGAGTATCCATTCCAAATCCAGAGCGCAAGGTTTATCTTTGTCGCATTTCAGCGCTCTTTTGAAGGCAAGGTGTCCAAAGATGCTCCCAATATTTCATTGTGGCCCCAACACTGACCTAAACAAGATTAAAATAATCTGTACCAACATTATTCAAATGCCTGTAAAACCTAAGCAGCTCACTGACGAAATACTGTCAGCCAATCCTCAATGATCACACCCACCCACATCCTTCCCCTGCTTCGATACTGGATACCGATTCATTGTGCATATGCTTCTTGCGCCCATTTACTTCGATCTTAAAATCTATCTGCCAATCCTCAGCCTCTCTGTTCCTTGGTAATCTTGTTCTGGGTATCACTGATCACCTGCATGTTATCAATGTACACCACTGGACTGACCAACAGAACACAGAGCTCCATTAACCGATGCTCGCCCAGCACTGTGGCAAACACTGAAACCAGCAGGAATGGCAAGCAAAGCGATGGATGAACTCATTGTCCTTCCAGAGCAGTGTACCTGTCACTGCCTGAATGCAGGTGAACAGAATGCTTTGACCAAAGCCACTGCAGTCTCGTAAACATAAGAAATAGGAGCAGGAATCGACCATTTAGCCCCTCGAGCCTGCTCCGCCATTCAATATCACGGCTGATCTGATCTTGGTCTCAACTCCACTTCCCTGCCCGCTCCCCATAACCCTTGACTCCCTGCACGTAGCCAGGAATAAAAGTGACTGCTCTCTCCTTTACAGTTACAGGCACAACACTGGAAGTAAAAAACTATCACTATCGCCCTGGACGTCCAAAGCCCCTCATGCACTGACCCTCCAATACGGCCAGATACACAGCCTTCCCCGATATCCTTCCTCCTGTCTGCTCATACCTTATGCTCCTTCTCTAGGAAGCAGGCACAGGGAAAGACTACTGGCCAACAGTAACCATTGCTTGGTTAAATTGGTGAGCAAGTTGTTGGTGAGTGAATGCCACTTGATAACACTGTCGACAACATTTTCCATCACTTTACTGATGACTGAGAGAAGACTCAAGGGGCGGGAATTGGCCAGATTGGAATTTATCTCATTTGTCTTGCTTTTTGTGGGCAGGACATCAGGGCAATTTTCCACATTGTCGGGTAGATACCAGTGTTGTGTCTGCACAGACTGGAACAGCTTGGCTGGAGGCACGGCTAGTTCTGGAGTGCTACTACTTCCGCACTACTACTGAGATGTTGTCGGGGCCCATAGCCTTTGCCATATCTAGTTCATTTGGCCATTTCTGGATATCAGATGTAGTGAATCAAACTGGCTTAAGATTCGCATCTGTTATGAGTGTGGACCTCAGGGGAAGGCCGAGGTGGATAATCCACTCGGCACTTCTGGTTGACTTTAGCACTCACATTGAGGATGGGACGTTCATGGAGCCTCCTCCTCCAGTTAGTTGTTTAATTGTTCAGCACCACTCATGACTGGATGTGGCAGGACTGCAGAGCTTTGGTATGCTCTGTTGGCTGTGGGATCTTGGTGTAGTTTCACCATGCTGGCAGCTCCTTTACAGGTTCGCTTTTTCTTTGGGTGCGCAGCCCCTTTAACGGGCTGTGCGGCCCATTCAAATTTCCGCGCATGTACGGTTTATCAATTCAAAAGTCGGTGACCAGCCTGCGCAGGACCTCCAGAGCACAGGCCAATTACGCAACTTAAAGAAAACATATGAAATAGGAGTATTCGGCCCCTTGAGCCGGTCATGCTCTTCTACACTCTTCATTGAACCAAGGTTGGTTCCCTGGCTTGATGGAAATGGTAAAGTGAGGGATTATGCTGAGACATGAGGTTACAGATTGTGGTAGAATACAAATCTGCTGCTGCTGATGGCTCACAGCGCCTCATGGATGCCCGATTTTGAGCTGCTAGATCTGTTCTGAATCTATCCCATTTAGCACGGTGGTAGTGCCACACAACATGATGGAGGGTCTCCTGTGTGTAAAGACAGGACTTCATCTCCACAATGACTGCTACCAATGCAGTCATCGGCAGATGCATCTGCGACAGGTAGACTGGTGAAGACGAGGTCAATGTTTTTCTCTCACCACCTGTTGCAGACCCAGTCTGGCAGATATGTCCTTCAGGACTCAGTCAACTGTGGTGCTACCGAGCCACATTCTGTTCCCTTGCTACTCTGTGCTTCTTCCAAGTGGTGCTCAACATGGAGGAGGACTGATTCATCGGCTGAGGGAGGGTGGTGGGTGGTAATCAGCAGGAGGTTTCCTTGCCCATGTTTGACCTGATGCTATGAGACTTCATAGGGTTCGGATTCAATGTTGAGGACTCCCAGAGCCACTCCATCCCGACTGTGCCACCACACTGGGTGGGTCTATCCTGCCAGTGGGATCGGACAACCCCAGGGATGGTGACAGGAGAGTCTGGGACGCTGGCTGATTCTGAGAGTATGACTATGTCAGGCTGTTGCTTGACTAGTCTGTGGGAGAGCTCTTCCAAGTCGCCGGATGTTTGTGAGGACGACTTTTCAGGGTCAACTAGTGGGCTGATGTGCCTTGGTCATACCCAAATCCAATGCCTAGGTGGTCCGTCTGGTTTTCTTATTGTACTTTTTGTAGTGGTTACAACGGAGTGGCTTTTCAGAGGGTAGTTAAGAGTCAACCACATTGCTGTGGGTCACATAGATATAGGCCAGACCTGCTAAAGGCAGCAGGTTTCCTTCCCTAAAAGACATTAGGGAACCTGTTAGGTTTTTCGACAATCCAACAGCTTCATGGTCACCATTACTGATACTAGATTTTTATTCCAAATTTATTTAATTAACTGAATTTAAATTCACAAACTGCCGTGGTGAGATCTGAAGTCACTTCTTCAGATTATTAGTCCAGGCCTTTGGATTGCTTGTCAAGTAACATAACCCCTACACTACCAAGCCCCACTGTGTATAGTAGATCCCATACAATGCCTCTCACAGGGATATTAATATTGTATATCCCCTCAATGACCCTCAGGGGTATGTGCTCTGTATATTCCATAAAATGCCTCTCACTGGGGTATCAAAACTGTATATTCCATGCAGAATGGATAGCTAGCTGGCTTCAAGACAGAAGGCAATAAAAACGATACAGGTTTAGCATAACTTCCCTACTTTTCAATTCTAGAAGTATAGAATTGAAAAGTAGAGAAGTTATGCTAAACCTGTATCGAACCTTGGTGAGACCACACTTAGAGTACTGCGTACAGTTCTGGTCACCATATTATAAACAGGATTATAGAGATACTGGAGAGGGTGCAAGGAAGATTTTTTTTTATTTTATTCATTCCGGGACGTGGGTGTTGCTGGCAATTCCAGCATTTATTGCCTGTCCCCAATTGCCCTCGAGAAGAGTGGGGTGAGCCTCTGCAGTCCTTGTGGTGAAGATACTCCCATAGTGGTGTTAGGGTAGGGGGTTCCAGGATTTTGACCCAGCAACGATGAAGGAATGGCGTTATACTTCCAAGTCAGGATGGTGCGTAACTTGCAGGTGATGGTGCTCGCAAGCGCCTGCTGCCCTTGTCCTTCTAGGTGATAGAGGTCGCGGGTTTGGGAGATGCTATTGAAGAAGCCTAGGCCAGTTGCTGCAGTGCATTTTGTAAATGGTACACACTGCAGCCACGGTGCGCCAGTGGTGGAGGGAGTGAATGTTGAAGGTGGTGGATGGGAAGCCAATCAAGCATCCTGGATGATACTGGAAATGTGAGGGTATACATATCAAGAAAGGATGAACAGGCTGGGTCTCTGTTTTTGAAAAAAGGCTGAGGGGTGACCTAATAGAGGTCTTTAACATTATGAAAGGTTTTAATAGAGTGGATACAGAATGTTTCCACTTGTGGGGAAGAGCATAACTAGAGACCATCAATATAAGATAGCACCAAGAAATCCAATAGGGAATTTAGAAGAAACTTCTTTACCCAAAGTGTGGTGAGAATGTGGAACTCACCACCACAGGGAGTGGTTGAAGCAAATAGCATAGATGCATTTAAGGGGAGGCTGGACAAGCATGAGGGAGAAGGGAATAGAGGGTTATACTAATAGATTTAGATGAGAGATGGGAGGAGGCTCGAGTGGAGCACAAATGCCACCATGTTGGGCTGAACAGCCTGTTTCTGTGGTATATACCCTATACAATGCCCCTCACTGGGGTATCAAGACTGTATATTCCATGCAACTAGGCCTATATTCTCTAGAGTTGAATGAGAGGTGATCTCATTGAAACATACACAATTTTTACAGGGCTTGACAGGGTAGATTCAGGATGTTTCCTCTGGCTGTGGAGTCTAGAACCAGGGGTCGCAGTCTCAGAATAAGGGGTTGACTATTTGGGACTGAGATGAGGAGAACTGTCTTCACTCAGAGGGTGATGAATCTTTGGAATTTCTACCCTAGAGGGCTGTGGAGGCTCAGTCTTTACATTCAAGACAGAGATCAATAGATTTTTGGATATTAAGGGAATCAAGGGATATGGGGATAGTGCAGGAAAGTTGAGTTGAGGTAGAAGATCAGCCATGATCTTAATGAATGTTGCAGCAGACTCGAGGGGCCGAATGGCCTACTCCTGCTCCTAATTCTTATGTTCAATGCCTGTCACTGGGGTATCAATGCCGAATACTTCGTGCAATGCCCCTTACTGGGGTATCTGTACTTTGGTCAGTGGGTGCAGGGCACAGTTCCATGACCATAGTGCCATGGGCACAGGGTATGTATGATTCCGTGGGACGTGAACTCTCTTTTTCTCTCTCCATGGATGCTGCCTGATCTGGCTGAGTGCTTCCAGCATTTTGTGTTAAAAGTCATCATCTCCCGAGAGCCCAGAGACAGGAGCAGCCAGCACAAGCACCAGAGAGCTGCTATCTGCCAGTCCGCGCGATCTCCGAGCGTTGGCGCGGAGAGTTTAACCCCTGCAGTGCGGCTAGTGTCTGGAGATGCGGGAAGCAGCGAGGTGCCGGGTACCGTCCACAGCCTGAGGGAAGCGGTCTTTGGCCGTCACCCGTCCCGACTGTTCAACACCCGGTCCCGGGACGGTTAGGCTGCTCTCCTGAAGCCGGGCTCCGGGGAGTCCGTCTCCGGGGTCTGTGCTCAATCCCGCTTTCATTCTATCTGTTAATCACAATTCTTTCCCCGTAAAGCCCGACACCCGCTCACACCGGCCCCGAGCTGGACCCCCGGCCCCGGACCCAGGGCTGGACCCCGGGCCCCTCACACCGGCCCCGGGCTGGACCCCGGGCCCCTCACACCGGCCCCGGGCCCCTCACACCGGCCCCGAGCTGGACCCCGGGCCCCTCACACCGCCCCGGACCCAGGGCTGGACCCCGGGCCCCTCACACCGGCCCCGGGCTGGACCCCGGGCCCCTCACACCGACCCCGGACCCCGGGCCCCTCACACCGGCCCCGGGCTGGACCCCGGGCCCCTCACACCGACCCCGGGCCCCTCACACCGGCCCCGAGCTGGACCCCGGGCCCCTCACACCGCCCCGGACCCAGGGCTGGACCCCGGGCCCCTCACACCGGCCCCGGGCTGGACCCCGAGCCCCTCACACCGTCCCCGGACCCAGGGCTGGACTACGGGCCCTTCACACCGGCCCCGGACTGGATCCCGGGCCCCTCACACCGGCCCCGGACTGGACCCCGGGCCCCTCACACCGGCCCCGGACTGGACCCCGGGCCCCTCACACCGGCCCCGGGCTGGACCCCCGGCCCCTCACACCGCCCCGGGCCCCGGGCTGGATCCCCCCCGCTCACACCGGGGCTGTAACCTCCGGCCCCGCTCACCTCGCACGGCCGCTACTCACCGCTCCCTCAGGCGCTGCCTCCAGCTGCGGGCTGCCGGTGCCGCATTGTCCCGGGACCCCCGAGCCCGGGCCGCTCCGCGCAGCCTCTCGCCCCCCGACAGAGCGACGGACGGCATCCAGGCGGGAGGCGGCAACCACGCGCCCGCGCAGTCCAGCCACTTCGCCAATGGGAGTTCGGCCCGTCCAACCGCTCCGCCAATGGAAGCTCGGCCAGTCTAACCGGTCCGCCAATGGGAGCTCAGCCCGTCCAAGCGGCTGACCAATAGGATTCCGAGCATACCCAGTCACTCGGCCAATGAGTGCTCGGCCGGCGCAGCATCTTCGCCAATGGATAATCCGAGCAGATACTGGGCCAATAGGAGCACCGAGAAGCCGATTGACCAATGGGAGCGCGAAAAGCTCAACAGCTCGGTCAATGGGAGCTCGTCAGGACCAGCAACTTGGCCAATGGCAGCCCGCTGATTAATTATGTTTTGGCTCGCTCGGGGGCGGTGCTGCGGCAGGAAAGTGCGAGAGACCAGGACAGGAGAAAGGAGGAGGAGGAAGAGGAAGAGGAGGAGGAGGACGCGGACGCAAGAGACCAGGGGAGGAGGAGCGAGGAGACGATGACGACGACAGGGGCAGGTTGGGGAGAGACAGGGGGGAGAGCGAGAGGGAGGAGGAGGAGGAGGGGGGGAGACAACGACAGGGGCAGGTCGGGGAGAGCGAGAGAGAGAGAGGGAGGAGACGGGGAGAGTGAGAGAGAGAGAGAGGAGACGGGGGGAGAGAGAGAGAGGAGACAGGGGAGGGGAGCGTGAGAGAGAGAGAGAAAGGAGACGGGGGAGGGGAGCGAGAGAGAGGAGACGGGGGAGGGGAGCGAGAGAGAGAGGAGACGGGGGAGGGGAGCGAGAGAGAGAGAGAGGAGACGGGGAGGGGAGGAGGAGACGGGGAGGGGAGGGAGAGACGGGGAGGGGAGGGAGAGACGGGGGAGGGGAGGGAGAGAGAGGAGAGGAGACGCGGGAGGGGAGGAGGAGAGGGGGGAGAGAGGAGACGGGGGAGGAGAGGGGAGGAGACCGAGGGGGGAGAGAGGAGACCGGGAGGGAGAGAGGAGACGGGGAGGGGGAGAGAGGAGACGGGGAGGGGGAGAGAAAAGATGGGTAAGGGGAGAGAGAGAGAGAAAAGACGAGGGGAGGGGGAGAGAGAAAAGACGGGTAAGGGGAGGGAG
>NW_027252093.1:25000-30908 GCF_044704955.1 Pristiophorus japonicus | reverse complement strand
GTGCGAGAGAGAGAGAGCGTGCGAGAGAGAGAGAGCGTGCGAGAGAGAGAGAGCGCGCGAGAGAGAGAGCGTGCGCGAGAGAGGGAGAGAGCGCGGGAGAGAGCGCGAGAGAGAGAGAGAGCGCGCGAGAGAGAGAGAGCGCGAGCGTGCGAGAGAGAGAGAGAGAGAGAGAGAGCGTGAGCGAGAGAGAGAGAGCGAGAGTGCGAGTGTGTGTGTGAGGTGTGGGAGCGAGAGCGACTGCGAGTGCGAGAGTGAGTGCGATAGAGCGAGAGAGAGAGAGTGGGAGAGAGAGAGGGAGCGTGCGAGAGAGAGAGAGAGCGTGCGAGAGAAAGAGAGAGCGTGCGAGAGAGAGAGAGAGCATGAGCGAGAGAGAGCGAGAGTGCGAGTGTGTGTGTGAGGTGTGTGGGAGCGAGAGCGACTGTGCGAGAGCGAGCGAGAGTGAGTGCGATTGAGAGAGAGAGCGTGCGAGAGAGAGAGAGAGCGTGCAAGAGAGAGAGAGCGTGCGAGAGAGAGAGAGAGGGAGCGCGAGAGAGAGAGGGAGCGCGAGAGAGAGAGGGAGCGCGAGAGAGAGAGGGAGCGCGAGAGAGAGGGAGCGCGAGAGAGAGAGGGAGCGCGAGAGAGAGAGGGAGCGCGAGAGAGAGGAGGGAGAGCGAGAGAGAGAGGGAGAGCGAGAGAGAGAGGGAGAGCGAGAGAGAGAGAGCGCGCGAGAGAGAGAGAGCGCGCGAGAGAGAGAGAGCGCGCGAGAGAGAGAGAGAGAGCGCGCGAGAGAGAGAGAGAGCGCGAGAGAGAGAGAGAGCGCGCGAGAGAGAGAGAGAGCGCGCGAGAGAGAGAGCGCGAGAGAGAGAGCACGAGCGTGCGAGAGAGAGAGAGAGAGAGCGTGAGCGAGAGTGCGAGTGTGTGTGTGAGGTGTGTGCGAGCGAGAGCGACTGTGCGCGAGCGAGTGCGATTGAGAGAGAGAGAGAGAGAGAGAGCGAGATAGAGAGAGAGCGTGAGCGAGAGTGCGAGTGTGTGTGTGAGGTGTGTGCGAGCGAGAGCGAACGCGAGAGAGAGAGAGAGAGCGTGCGAGAGAGAGAGAGAGCGTGCGAGAGAGAGAGAGAGCGTGCGAGAGAGAGAGCGTGCGAGAGAGAGAGAGAGCGTGCGAGAGAGAGAGAGCGCGAGATAGAGAGAGAGCGCGAGAGCGAGAGTGCGAGTGTGTGTGTGAGGTGTGTGCGAGCGAGAGCGACTGTGCGAGAGCGAGCGCGAGAGAGAGCGAGCGAGTGCGATTGAGAGAGAGAGAGAGAGCGTGCGAGAGAGAGAGAGAGAGTGTGCGCGCGAGAGAGAGCGAGAGAGAGAGCGAGAGAGAGAGAGAGCGCGAGAGAGAGAGAGCGCGCGAGAGAGAGAGAGAGAGCGCGAGAGAGAGAGAGAGAGAGAGAGCGTGCGTGCGAGAGAGAGTGAGAGAGCGTGAGCGAGAGAGAGAGAGAGCGTGTGGGAGAGAGAGAGCGAGAGTGCGAGTGTGTGTGTGAGGTGTGTGCGAGCGAGAGCGACTGCGAGAGCGAGCGCGAGAGAGAGCGAGCGAGTGCGATTGAGAGCGTGCGAGAGAGAGAGCGCGCGTGCGAGAGAGAGAGAGAGCGTGCGACAGAGAGAGAGAGAGAGCGTGCGAGAGAGAGAGATAGAGCGTGCGAGAGAGAGAGATAGAGCGCGCGTGAGAGAGAGAGAGAGAGCGTGCGAGATAGATAAAGAGCGCGAGAGAGAGAGCGGGCGAGAGAGAGAGAGGGCGCGCGAGAGAGAGAGAGGGCGCGCGAGAGAGAGAGAGGGCGCGCGAGAGAGAGAGAGGGCGCGCGAGAGAGAGAGAGGGCGCGCGAGAGAGAGAGAGGGCGCGCGAGAGAGAGAGAGGGCGCGCGAGAGAGAGAGAGGGCGCGCGAGAGAGAGAGAGGGCGCGCGAGAGAGAGAGAGGGCGCGCGAGAGAGAGAGAGGGCGCGCGAGAGAGAGAGAGGGCGCGCGAGAGAGAGAGAGGGCGCGCGAGAGAGAGAGAGGGCGCGCGAGAGAGAGAGAGGGCGCGCGAGAGAGAGAGAGGGCGCGCGAGAGAGAGAGAGGGCGCGCGAGAGAGAGAGAGGGCGCGCGAGAGAGAGAGAGGGCGCGCGAGAGAGAGAGAGGGCGCGCGAGAGAGAGAGAGGGCGCGCGAGAGAGAGAGAGGGCGCGCGAGAGAGAGAGAGGGCGCGCGAGAGAGAGAGAGGGCGCGCGAGAGAGAGAGAGGGCGCGCGAGAGAGAGAGAGGGCGCGCGAGAGAGAGAGAGGGCGCGCGAGAGAGAGAGAGGGCGCGCGAGAGAGAGAGAGGGCGCGCGAGAGAGAGAGAGGGCGCGCGAGAGAGAGAGAGGGCGCGCGAGAGAGAGAGAGGGCGCGCGAGAGAGAGAGAGGGCGCGCGAGAGAGAGAGAGGGCGCGCGAGAGAGAGAGAGGGCGCGCGAGAGAGAGAGAGGGCGCGCGAGAGAGAGAGAGGGCGCGCGAGAGAGAGAGAGGGCGCGCGAGAGAGAGAGAGGGCGCGCGAGAGAGAGAGAGGGCGCGCGAGAGAGAGAGAGGGCGCGCGAGAGAGAGAGAGAGAGAGAGCGCGCGAGAGAGAGAGAGAGAGAGAGAGCGCGCGAGAGAGAGAGAGCGCGCGCGTGAGAGAGAGATAGAGCGCGCATGAGAGAGAGATAGAGCACGCGCGTGAGAGAGAGATAGAGAGAGAGAGCGTGCGAGAAAGAGAGAGAGAGAGCGTGCGAGGAGAGATAGAGCGCGCGCGAGAGAGAGAGAGAGAGAGCGCGCGAGAGAGAGAGAGAGCGCGTGTGGGAGAGAGAGCGACAGTGCGAGTGTGTGTGTGAGGTGTGTGCGAGCGAGTGCGATTGAGAGAGAGCGAGCGTGCGAGAGAGAGAGAGAGCGTGCGAGAGAGAGAGAGAGCGTGGGAGAGAGAGAGAGCGTGGGAGAGAGAGAGCGAGAGCGCGCGTGAGAGAGAGAGAGAGCGCGAGAGAGAGAGAGCGTGAGCGCGCGTGCGAGCGCGTGCGAGAGAGAGAGAGAGAGAGCGAGCACGAGAGAGAGAACGCTCGAGAGAGAGAGAGAGAGAGCGTGAGAGAGAGAGCGTGAGCGAGAGAGAGAGAGCGTGCGAGAGAGAGAGCGTGCGAGAGAGAGAGAGAGCATGCGAGAGAGAGCGCGAGATAGAGAGAGAGCGAGAGTGCGAGTGTGTGTGTGAGGTGTGTGCGAGCGAGAGCGAGCGCGAGAGAGAGCGAGCGAGTGCGATTGAGAGAGAGAGAGAGAGAGAGCGCGCGCGAGAGCGAGATAGAGAGAGAGAGAGAGAGAGAGCGTGCGAGAGAGAGAGAGAGCGTGCGAGAGAGAGAGAGAGCGTGCGAGAGAGAGAGAGAGAGCGTGCGAGAGAGAGAGAGAGCGTGCGAGAGAGAGAGAGAGCGTGCGAGAGAGAGAGAGAGCGTGCGAGAGAGAGAGAGAGCGTGCGAGAGAGAGAGAGAGCGTGCGAGAGAGAGAGAGAGCGTGCGAGAGAGAGAGAGAGCGTGCGAGAGAGAGAGAGAGCGTGCGAGAGAGAGAGAGCGCGCGAGAGAGAGAGAGAGCGCGCGAGAGAGTGAGAGAGCGAGAGCGCGCGAGAGAGAGAGAGAGCGAGAGCGCGCGAGAGAGAGGGAGCGCGCGAGAGAGAGAGAGAGAGAGCGCGCGAGAGAGAGAGAGAGAGAGAGAGCGTGCGTGCGAGAGAGAGTGAGAGAGCGTGAGCGAGAGAGAGAGAGCGTGTGGGAGAGAGAGAGAGAGAGCGAGAGTGCGAGTGTGTGTGTGAGGTGTGTGCGAGCGAGAGCGACTGCGAGAGCGAGCGCGAGAGAGAGCGA
Source organism: Pristiophorus japonicus (assembly GCF_044704955.1). Lineage (NCBI taxonomy): Eukaryota > Metazoa > Chordata > Chondrichthyes > Pristiophoridae > Pristiophorus > Pristiophorus japonicus. The sequence continues at coordinate 27,075 of NW_027252093.1, read as the reverse complement.
GCGAGTGCGATTGAGAGCGTGCGAGAGAGAGAGAGCGCGCGTGAGAGAGAGCGCGCGTGAGAGAGAGCGTACGACAGAGAGAGAGAGAGCGTGCGAGAGAGAGAGAGCGTGCGAGAGAGAGATAGAGCGCGCGCAAGAGCGCGCGTGAGAGAGAGAGAGAGAGAGCGTGCGAGATAGATAGAGAGCGCGAGAGAGAGAGAGGGCGCGAGAGAGAGAGAGGGCGCGAGAGAGAGAGAGAGGGCGCGAGAGAGAGAGAGGGCGCGAGATAGAGAGAGGGCGCGCGAGATAGAGAGAGGGCGCGCGAGAGAGAGAGAGGGCGCGCGAGAGAGAGAGAGGGCGCGCGAGAGAGAGAGAGAGAGGGCGCGCGAGAGAGAGAGGGCGCGCGCGAGAGAGAGAGAGGGCGCGCGAGAGAGAGAGAGCGTGCGAGAGAGAGAGCTTGCGAGAGAGAGAGAGCGTGAGAGAGAGAGCGTGAGAGAGCGAGAGAGAGAGAGAGAGCGTGCGAGAGAGAGAGAGCGAGCGTGCGAGAGAGAGAGAGAGAGAGCGCGCGCGAGCGAGAGAGAGAGCACGCGAGAGAGAGAGCGCGAGAGAGAGAGCGAGCGTGCGAGAGCGAGAGAGAGAGCTAGAGAGAGAGAGCGAGAGTGCGAGTGTGTGTGTGAGGTGTGGGAGCGAGAGTGACTGCGAGAGCGAGTGCGAGAGTGAGTGCGATAGAGGGAGAGAGAGAGAGAGCGTGCGTGCGAGAGAGAGAGCGTGCGTGCGAGAGAGAGAGCGTGCGAGAGAGAGAGAGAGCGCGTGCGAGAGAGAGAGCGCGTGCGAGAGAGAGAGAGAGCGCGTGCGAGAGAGAGAGAGAGCGCGTGCGAGAGAGAGAGAGAGCGCGTGCGAGAGAGAGAGAGAGCGCGTGCGAGAGAGAGAGAGAGAGAGCGTGCGAGAGAGAGAGAGTGTGAGCATGAGCGAGAGAGAGAGCGAGAGTGCAAGTGTGTGTGTGAGGTGTGTGGGAGCGAGAGCGAGAGAGAGCGAGCGAGAGTGAGTGCGAGAGAGAGAGAGAGAGAGAGCGCGCGCGAGAGAGGGAGAGAGCGCGCGAGAGAGGGAGAGAGCGCGAGAGAGAGCGAGCGCGCGAGAGAGAGAGCGAGAGAGAGAGCGAGCGCGTGAGAGAGAGAGAGCGCACGCGAGAGAGAGAGAGAGTGCGAGAGAGAGAGAGAGTGCGAGAGAGAGAGAGAGCGCGAGAGAGAGAGAGAGCGAGCGTGCGAGAGAGAGAGAGAGCGAGCGTGCGAGAGAGAGAGAGAGCGCGTGAGCGAGAGAGAGAGAGCGAGAGTGCGAGTGTGTGTGTGAGGTGTGGGAGCGGGAGCGACTGCGAGAGCGAGTGCGATAGAGGGAGAGAGAGAGAGAGAGCGTGCGAGAGAGAGAGAGAGCGCGTGCGAGAGAGAGAGCGCGTGCGAGAGAGAGAGCGCGTGCGAGAGAGAGAGCGCGTGCGAGAGAGAGAGAGAGAGAGCGTTCGAGAGAGAGAGAGCGTGCGAGAGAGAGAGAGCGTGCGAGAGAGAGAGAGCGAGAGTGCGAGTGTGTGTGTGAGGTGTGTGGGAGCGAGAGCGAGAGAGAGCGAGCGAGAGTGAGTGCGAGAGAGAGAGAGAGCGTGCAAGAGAGAGAGATAGAGCGCGCGTGAGAGAGAGAGAGAGAGCGCGAGAGAGAGAGGGAGAGCGAGAGAGAGAGAGAGAGAGAGCGCGAGAGAGAGAGAGCGCGCGAGAGAGAGAGAGCGCGCGAGAGAGAGAGCGCGCGCGAGAGAGAGAGAGAGCGCGCGCGAGAGAGATAGATAGAGAGAGAGAGAGAGCGCGCGCGAGTGAGAGAGGGAGCGCGCGAGTGGGCGAGAGAGAGTGCGCGCGAGTGAGAGAGGGAGCGCGCGAGTGGGCGAGAGAGAGCGCGAGAGAGAGCGCGAGAGAGAGAGCGAGAGAGAGAGAGAGAGAGCGAGCACGAGGGAGAGCGTGCGAGAGAGAGCGTGAGAGAGAGCGAGAGAGAGAGAGAGCGAGAGTGTGTGTGTGAGGTGTGTGCGAGCGAGAGCGACTGTGCGAGAGCGAGCGCGAGAGAGA
>NW_027252093.1:15000-20000 GCF_044704955.1 Pristiophorus japonicus | reverse complement strand
GGCGCGCGCGAGAGAGAGAGAGGGCGCGCGAGAGAGAGAGAGAGCGTGCGAGAGAGAGAGCTTGCGAGAGAGAGAGAGCGTGAGAGAGAGAGCGTGAGAGAGCGAGAGAGAGAGAGAGAGAGAGAGAGAGCGTGAGCGAGAGAGAGAGAGAGAGAGCGTGAGCGAGAGAGAGAGAGAGCGTGAGCGAGAGAGAGAGAGCGTGCGAGAGAGAGAGAGCGAGCGTGCGAGAGAGAGAGAGAGAGAGCGCGCGCGAGCGAGAGAGAGAGCACGCGAGAGAGAGAGCGCGAGAGAGAGAGAGCGAGCGTGCGAGAGCGAGAGAGAGAGCTAGAGAGAGAGAGCGAGAGTGCGAGTGTGTGTGTGAGGTGTGGGAGCGAGAGTGACTGCGAGAGCGAGTGCGAGAGTGAGTGCGATAGAGGGAGAGAGAGAGAGAGCGTGCGTGCGAGAGAGAGAGCGTGCGTGCGAGAGAGAGAGCGTGCGAGAGAGAGAGAGAGCGCGTGCGAGAGAGAGAGAGAGCGCGTGCGAGAGAGAGAGAGAGCGCGTGCGAGAGAGAGAGAGAGCGCGTGCGAGAGAGAGAGAGAGAGAGCGTGCGAGAGAGAGAGAGCGTGCGAGAGAGAGAGAGTGTGAGCATGAGCGAGAGAGAGAGCGAGAGTGCAAGTGTGTGTGTGAGGTGTGTGGGAGCGAGAGCGAGAGAGAGCGAGCGAGAGTGAGTGTGTGGGAGCGAGAGCGAGAGAGAGCGAGCGAGAGTGAGTGCGAGAGAGAGAGAGAGAGAGCGCGCGCGAGAGAGGGAGAGAGCGCGCGAGAGAGGGAGAGAGCGCGCGAGAGAGAGAGCGAGCGCGTGAGAGAGAGAGAGCGCACGCGAGAGAGAGAGAGAGCGCGAGAGAGAGAGAGAGTGCGAGAGAGAGAGAGAGCGCGAGAGAGAGAGAGCGAGCGTGCGAGAGAGAGAGAGAGCGCGTGAGCGAGAGAGAGAGAGCGAGAGTGCGAGTGTGTGTGTGAGGTGTGGGAGCGGGAGCGACTGCGAGAGCGAGTGCGATAGAGGGAGAGAGAGAGAGAGAGCGCGTGCGAGAGAGAGAGCGCGTGCGAGAGAGAGAGCGCGTGCGAGAGAGAGAGAGCGTGCGTGCGAGAGAGAGAGAGCGTTCGAGAGAGAGAGAGCGTGCGAGAGAGAGAGAGCGTGCGAGAGAGAGAGAGCGAGAGTGCGAGTGTGTGTGTGAGGTGTGTGGGAGCGCGAGCGAGAGTGAGTGCGAGAGAGAGAGAGAGAGAGCGTGCAAGAGAGAGAGATAGAGCGCGCGTGAGAGAGAGAGAGAGAGCGCGAGAGAGAGAGGGAGAGCGAGAGCGCGAGAGAGAGAGAGCGCGCGAGAGAGAGAGAGCGCGCGAGAGAGAGAGAGCGCGCGCGAGAGAGAGAGAGAGCGCGCGAGAGAGAGATAGAGCGCGCGCGAGAGAGATAGATAGAGAGAGAGAGAGAGCGCGCGCGAGTGAGAGAGGGAGCGCGCGAGTGGGCGAGAGAGAGTGCGCGCGAGTGAGAGAGGGAGCGCGCGAGTGGGCGAGAGAGAGCGCGAGAGAGAGAGCGAGAGAGAGAGCGAGCACGAGGGAGAGCGTGCGAGAGAGAGCGTGAGAGAGAGCGAGAGAGAGAGAGAGCGAGAGTGTGTGTGTGAGGTGTGTGCGAGCGAGAGCGACTGTGCGAGAGCAAGCGCGAGAGAGAGCGAGCGAGTGCGATTGAGAGAGAGAGCGTGCGAGAGAGAGAGAGAGCGCGCGAGAGAGAGAGAGAGAGAGCGCTTGCGAGAGAGAGAGCGTGAGCGAGAGTGCGAGTGTGTGTGTGAGGTGTGTGCGAGCGAGAGCGAGTGCGATTGAGAGAGAGAGCGTGCGAGAGAGAGAGAGCGTGCGAGAGAGAGAGAGAGAGCGTGCGAGAGAGAGAGAGAGAGCGTGCGAGAGAGAGAGAGCGCGAGAGAGCGAGAGAGAGAGAGAGCGTGCGAGAGAGAGAGAGAGAGCGAGAGTGCGAGTGTGTGTGTGAGGTGTGTGCGAGCGAGAGCGACTGTGCGAGAGCGAGCGCGAGAGAGAGCGAGCGAGTGCGATTGAGAGAGAGAGAGAGAGAGCGTGCGAGAGAGAGAGCGTGCGAGAGAGAGAGCGTGCGAGAGAGAGAGAGAGCGTGCGAGAGAGAGAGAGTGCGTGCGAGAGAGAGAGAGTGCGCGCGAGAGAGAGAGTGCGCGCGAGAGAGAGAGTGCGCGCGAGAGAGAGAGTGCGCGCGAGAGAGAGAGAGAGCGCGAGAGAGAGAGAGAGCGCGCGAGAGAGAGAGAGAGCGCGCGAGAGAGAGAGCGCGCGCGAGAGAGCGTGAGCGTGCGTGCGAGAGAGAGAGAGCTTGCGAGAGAGAGAGAGCGTGAGCGAGAGAGAGAGAGCGTGAGCGAGAGAGAGAGAAAGCGTGTGGGAGAGAGAGAGCGAGAGTGCGAGTGTGTGTGTGAGGTGTGTGCGAGCGAGAGCGACTGCGAGAGCGAGCGCGAGCGCGAGAGAGAGCGAGCGAGTGCGATTGAGCGTGAGAGAGAGAGCGTGCGAGAGAGAGAGAGAGAGAGCGTGCGAGAGAGAGAGAGAGCGCGAGAGAGAGAGAGAGAGAGAGCGTGCGAGAGAGAGAGAGAGAGAGAGCGTGCGAGAGAGAGAGAGTGTGAGCATGAGCGAGAGAGAGAGAGCGAGAGTGCGAGTGTGTGTGTGAGGTGTGTGGGAGCGAGAGCGAGAGAGAGCGAGCGAGAGTGAGTGCGAGAGAGAGAGGGAGAGAGCGCGCGAGAGAGGGAGAGAGCGCGCGAGAGAGGGAGAGAGCGCGCGAGAGAGGGAGAGAGCGCGCGAGAGAGGGAGAGAGCGCGCGAGAGAGGGAGAGAGCGCGCGATGAGGGAGAGAGCGCGCGAGAGAGGGAGAGAGCGCGAGAGAGAGCGAGCGAGCGAGAGATAGCGAGCGCGCGAGAGAGAGCGAGCGCGCGAGAGAGAGCGAGCGCGCGAGAGAGAGAGAGCGCGCGAGAGAGAGAGAGCGCGCGAGAGAGAGCGCGCACGCGAGAGAGAGAGCGCGAGAGAGAGAGAGCGCGAGAGAGAGAGAGCGCGAGAGAGAGAGCGCGAGAGAGAGAGCGCGAGCGAGAGAGCGAGAGAGCGAGAGAGAGAGAGAGAGAGAGAGAGAGAGAGAGCGTGCGAGAGAGAGAGAGAGCGAGAGTGCGAGTGTGTGTGTGAGGTGTGGGAGCGAGAGCGACTGCGAGAGCGAGTGCGATAGAGGGAGAGAGAGAGAGAGCGTGCGAGAGAGAGAGAGAGAGCGTGCGTGCGAGAGAGGGCGTGCGTGCGAGAGAGAGCGTGCGTGCGAGAGAGAGAGAGCGTGCGAGAGAGAGAGCGAGAGTGCGAGTGTGTGTGTGAGGTGTGTGGGAGCGAGAGCGAGAGAGAGCGAGCGAGAGTGAGTGCGAGAGAGAGAGAGAGCGTGCAAGAGAGAGAGATAGAGCGCGCGCGAGAGCGCGCGTGAGAGAGAGAGAGAGGGAGAGCGCGAGAGAGAGAGGGAGAGCGAGAGAGAGAGAGAGAGAGCGCGAGAGAGAGAGAGAGAGAGAGCGTGCGAGATAGATAGAGAGCGCGCGAGAGAGAGAGAGCGCGCGCGAGAGAGAGAGAGCGCGCACGAGAGAGAGAGAGAGAGCGCGAGAGAGAGAGATAGATAGAGAGCATGAGAGAGAGAGAGTGGGCGAGAGAGTGGGCGAGAGAGTGGGCGAGAGAGTGGGCGAGAGAGTGGGCGAGAGAGTGGGCGAGAGAGTGGGCGAGAGAGTTGGGCGAGAGAGTGGGCGAGAGAGTGGGCGAGAGAGTGGGCGAGAGAGTGGGCGAGAGAGTGCGTGCGAGAGAGAGAGCGTGAGAGAGAGAGAGAGCGAGAGTGTGTGTGCGAGCAAGACCGACTGTGCGAGAGCGAGCGCGAGAGAGCGTGCGAGAGAGAGAGAGAGAGCCGCGAGAGAGAGAGAGAGAGAGCGCTTGCGAGAGAGAGAGCGTGAGCGAGAGTGTGAGGTGTGTGCGAGCGAGAGCGAGTGCGATTGAGAGAGCGTGCGAGAGAGAGAGAGAGCGTGCGAGAGAGAGAGAGAGCGTGCGAGAGAGAGAGAGAGCGTGCGAGAGAGAGAGAGCGCGAGAGAGCGTGCGAGAGAGAGAGAGCGCGAGAGCGAGAGTGCGAGTGTGTGTGTGAGGTGTGTGCGAGCGAGAGCGACTGTGCGAGAGCGAGCGCGAGAGAGAGCGAGCGAGTGCGATTGAGAGAGAGAGAGAGAGAGCGCACGCGAGAGCGAGATAGAGATAGAGAGAGAGAGCGAGATAGAGAGAGAGAGCGAGAGAGAGAGCGAGATAGAGAGAGAGAGCGTGCGAGAGAGAGAGAGCGTGCGAGAGAGAGAGAGCGTGCGAGAGAGAGAGAGCGTGCGAGAGAGAGAGAGAGCGCGCGCGAGAGAGAGCGAGAGAGAGAGCGCGAGAGAGAGAGAGCGCGAGAGAGAGCGAGCGCGAGAGAGAGAGCGAGCGCGAGAGAGAGAGAGAGCGCGCGAGAGAGAGAGAGAGCGCGCGAGAGAGAGAGAGAGAGAGAGAGCGCGCGAGAGAGAGAGAGAGCGAGAGAGAGAGAGCGTGCGTGCGAGAGAGAGAGAGCGTGAGCAAGAGAGAGAGAAAGCGTGTGGGAGAGAGAGAGCGAGAGTGCGAGTGTGTGTGTGAGGTGTGTGCGAGCGAGAGCGACTGCGAGAGCGAGCGCGAGAGAGAGCGAGCGAGTGTGATTGAGAGAGAGAGCGTGAGAGAGAGAGAGAGAGCGTGCGAGAGAGAGAGCGTGCGAGAGAGAGAGCGTGCGAGAGAGAGCGCGAGAGAGAGAGAGCGCGTGCGAGAGAGAGAGAGAGCGCGTGCGAGAGAGAGAGAGAGAGAGAGAGCGTGCGAGAGAGAGAGAGAGAGAGCGTGCGAGAGAGAGAGAGAGCATGAGCGAGAGAGAGAGAGCGAGAGTGCGAGGGTGTGTGGGAGCGAGAGCGAGCGAGAGTGAGTGCGAGAGAGAGA
>NW_027252092.1:0-30929 GCF_044704955.1 Pristiophorus japonicus | reverse complement strand
GTTCCCTTCAATATTGTGAACTCCTCCGTTTTTGTTGCCACTGCTTTGCATTGCCACTAGAATGGTTCTTACTGCTTTAGATCGCGCTCTGCAAACTGTTGAAATATGGTCTTGCTTCTGACAGTGAAAACACTTCACATTTCAGTATTGGCCGGACTGTGGTGAGTGATTCCCACTGCAGCGAAACAATTCACTGAACTGCTCTGACCGACATGTGTTTGACCCGGTCTCACAGCTTTAGGTTTGGCAGTGGCTTTGTGACAGTTGACCTCAGCTGCACTAGTCACTGGAGTTGGACAGAGCTCCCCAGTATTCTTAGACACCATCTCCATAGATAGGGCAATGTTGCATGCTAGTTCAAACGTTCAGTTCGGAGTGTTCAGTAACTTGAACTGTGTGCGCTCATCCACCAGTCCACACACAAACTTATCTCGCAACGCACCATCAAAAAATGTGCCGAAGTTACAATGCAAAGGCAGGTTCTTCAGAGTTACAATGTATTCATTGATGGTTTCACTTTGTTTTTGGTTTCTGGAACCAAACTAATAGCTCTTGGCTATTTCTAACAGCTCTGGGTCGAAATGGTCCTCTACTTTCTCAACAATGTCTTCAAACGGTGCATCCTTCGCTTTCCCTGGCGCGAGTAGGTTTCTCAATGTTTCAGAGACGTCTGGCCTGATCTCCATGAGAAAGTTTGCTTTCTTCCTTTCATGGATTACTTTATTTTTAACTTGAATATTCTCATCTGAATTTCGGTCTCAATAATGATATTGGCCCTAAAAAGCACTTCCGTCCGCTCACTCTAAGAACTGAATGGTTGGCGAGCTCGGTCATACCTGCCAAGGCTTACGATGAATCCCGTAGGCGTGGCCATGATTGTCCCGATCCTGTCTAACAGCGACTCAGCGCATTACCTGTGTACCTGTGAGAATCAACGCCACTGTTACTATGGGTGTGGTGGTGTGGGCGGGGGGTGTGTTTGTGTGTGTGTGGGGATGTGTGTGTGTGTGTGGGGGGGGGGGTAAGTGTCGGGGGTGTGTGTATGTGGGGGGGGCGGTGTATGTGGGGGTGTGTGTGTGGGGGTGTGTATATGTGAGAGGGTATGTGTATGTGGGGAGCGTTGTTTGTGTGGGTGTATGTGTGTGGGGGGTGTTGTGTATGTGGGGAGGGCGGCAATGTGGGGAGGGCGGGTGTGTGTGGGGGTATGTGTAAGGGGGGTGGGTGTGGGTGTTTGTGTGTGGGGGTGTTTGTGTGGAGGGTGTGTGTGTGGGGGGGTGTGTTTGTGGGGGTGTGTGTGTGTGGGGCGTGTGAGTGTGTGTGGGGGTGTGTGTGTGTGTGGGGCGGTAGTGTGTGTGTATGGGGAGGGGTGCGTGGGAGTTGTGTGTGTGTGCGGGTGTGTGTGGGGGGAGGGTAATGTGTGTGTGTGTGGAGGTGGGTCTGTGAGTGTGTGTGTGTGTGTGTGTGTGGCGGGGTGTGGGCGGGAATGTGTGTGGGCTGGGGGGTGGGTGCATGCGTGAGGGTATGTGTGTGTGGGGGTGGAGGAAGGGGTGTGTGTTTGTGTGTGGGGCGGGTGTGTGTATGGGGCTGGCAGCTGTGTTTGTGGAGTGGGTGGCAGTAATTCTAACCCCAAAAACGGTTCTGTTGAGGTCAGGTGCGAAGGTAAATTGTTAAAAATCTGAATTCTGACCAGAACCCACCTCCAACCCACCCAATTACTGTTTCAACGGAGGTGGGCCGGGCCGTGCAGCCAATCGACTCCCAGGATGCAGGTTGCCTATTAAATATTATAATGAGGCTGATGTGACTCCGATTTAACCTGCAGCTTAAATGTAACTTTGGCTCATCGGGTTTCTCAGGCCTCGGGAAACGCGCCAGTGAATGGAAAGTGAGGGATGCTGGATCCAGGAGCTAAGTGCCTTTACACCTTTTACTGTTCACCATGATCCCTTGTGTCATTGAATCACTCCTGCCTTTCACCCAATCACAGACCTTGCCTTTGGCTCCCCCCACCCTTTCACTCGATCTGTACTTGCTTATAAACTGTTAAATCACTAACTTCTTCTGGTTCTGATGAAAGGTTATCTCTGTTTCTCTCTCCACAGATCCTGCCGGACCTGCTCAGTGTTCCAGCATTTTCTGTATTGTATTTTAGGATGCACCTCACAAGAAGATTTAACGTCGGATCCAAATGCAACACACTTAGAAACCCAGTTGAGCAAACCATCACTGGGGCTGTGATCCACTGAGAACAAATAAGGCACCATCTGACCACCAGATTGGGGTCTGTCAGTGATATTGGGGGTTTAGAAGAATCCTAAATTATCTGGGCTGTGGACTGTCCCACAAACCCTGTCCAAAAGATATTAACCAATTAACTGGCTTCAAAGACTGAGTCGGACACAGAGTTGCTTTATTTAACAAATCTATATTAATACAGTTACTACCATCACCGGGTTAAGTACTGATGATTGTAATAAAGTAGTTCATTATTTAATATCAATCCAACAATCTAAACCATCACAGGTGGAACAGTAATCAAATGCATCACATGACCCTCAGTGTCGCTGGCTTTAACTCAGTAACAGTAAAACACAATTACGTTCAATGGCCAAGATTACTCCACCGTTGTTTCTTTAACATTCGTTGATGGGATGTGGGCATCGCTGGCAAGGCTGGCATTTATTGGCCATCTCTAGTTTCCCTTGAAAAGGTGGTGATGCCTTGTTGAACCGTTGCAGTCCGTGAGGTGAAGTTACTCACACTGTGCTGTTAGGGAGGGAGTGCATGATTTTTGACCCAGTGACAATGAAGGAAGGGTGATATATTTCCAAGACAGGATGCTGTGTGACTTGGAGAGGAACTTGGAGGTGGTGGTGTTCCCATGTGCCTGCTGCCCTTATCCTATTAGGTGGTGGAGATTGTGGGTTTAGGAAGTCCTATTGAAGAAGCCTTGGTGAGTTGCTGCAGTGCATCGTGTAGATGGTACACGTAGCGCCGGTGGTGGAGGGACAAGGTGTTTAATGTGGTGGATGCCGGGCCATTCAAGCAGCATGGCCTGGATGGTGTTGAGCTGTTTGAGTGTTGGTGCAGCTGCACTTGTTAAACTCCAAGAACAGGACATCATGTAGGGGAGGGGCGAGGCCATGGAGGGATTTGAAAACAAGAATGAGAATTTTAAATTAGGGGCATTGCTCAACCGGGAGCCAATGTAGGTCACTGAGTACAGCTGTGATGGGTGAACGGGGCTTGGTGTGAGTTAGTATATGGGCAGCAGAATATTAGATGACCTCAGGTTAATGGAGGGTGGAGGGTTGGAGGCCAGCCAGGTGTGCATTGGAATAGTCAGATCTAGAGATAACAAGGGCCTGGGTGAGGGTTTCAGTAACGGATGAACTGAGGCAGGGATGGAGTTGGGCGATGTTCCCGAGATGGAAGTAGTTGGTCTGAGTGATGATGTAGATCTGTGGTTAGAAGCTCCTCGGGGTAAAATACAACACCAAGGTTGTGAACAGTGTGGTTGAGACTCAGGCAGGTGCCAGGGAGAGGGATGGAGTCGGTGGCTGGGGAACACAATTTGTGATGGGGACAGAAGGCAATGCCTTTGGTCTTCCCAATATTTATTTGCAGGAAGTTTCTGCTCATCCAGTACTGGATGTCGGACAAGCAGTGTGACAATTTGGAGACCGTGGTGGGATGGAGAGTGCCTTGGGATGTTTTACTATGTTAAAGACTCTGTATAAAGTGATAGTTGTTAAGGCTCAGGGGCATCTTGCCCACCCGACAAATGTAACACAGTGCAGGAAGTGGTTTAATGGCCTCACGGGATTGGCCGCAGTACGTGAAGTCACATGTACCCATGCACACCCTGAGAGAATGCTGGAAGCCTGACTCACCTCCATATCATCCCTGCCCTCACTATCGAGAGATCGATGTGACCATAATATTCACAAAGGAACCTGATGCTAAACACACACGCACTCCTTTCCCACCATTCCAGTTTGTTATCCCAGATCCTGATACACAGCTGGTGGGATTTGATTCAATAGAGAACAGATTGCTGCATAGCCTGTACCTGAAAGCATCCTCCCTCTGCAATGTCTGCACACTCCTGGCTGTAATTCAATCTTGTGTTAATCAGGGGCCTTCCTCACTTTGCAGAGGGATAGTTCCCACAATCAGTGGGTCAAACACATATTGTCAGAGAGGAACTGCACCCATCCCCCCACACCCACGAGGAGGAAGCTCCTCAATTCCTCGGGAACACACCGGGGAGGCGGTGGGAGATGGAGACGTTGGAGGTGAGCTGCTGAGAACACATGGTAATAGAAGGGATCGGTCTCAGTCCAGTGAGCTGTTACAGTCTCCTGACATTCACCTCAATTACAAGCTCTTCTGTTGTTGCTCACTGACTTCCTCAAAGTCACATAAGAGTGGCCACCCTCCTAAACCCTTCCCTTTGTAACCCTCGCAGGTGATGCACAGCCTGATGCCTGGTCTGAAGAGCAGGCTGGCAGCTCCAGAGTGAAGAGTCACTCACCTGACTCACCAATTCTGTCCTGGTACCTTCCTCATTGAAACAGCAGCCCCGATACAGCACTCAGGTCATAGGGTGTAAGAGCTGGTGAGGCACCGAGCACCAGTGAGCAGGAGAGGCTGGGAGGGGAGGAGGGGCAGACAGCACTGCCTCAGCATGGGGAGAAATGACTGCCTTGGGCTGAGGAGCCTGATTGCAGGGTCCCAGTGCCTAAGGGATCAATGATCCTGGAGTATTGAACCCATGTGCTGCTGGGTCTGTTTCGGTGAATGTGCGAGGGTCTCACGCTCCAGGCTTGCAGCTTGGTCGCACTCTGGTGCTTTTATCCATGAAGCCAGTGAAGATGTGAGTGAGCCAAAGACTTTCCATTGTAAGATCCAACTGTGATGTGTGTCCAATGGGTGAACAGGGTCAGCAATGAACGAGCTGTATCGTGTGCAGACTTCACATGGCTCAGCAGGAAATGAGTGAAAGGTTGCTCAGCAACACATTGTGGGATGGATACCTGGGCCATGATCCTGGCAACTGGTCCCATTGGGTAATCACCATGGAAACTGCCTTAAGGGCATCTCCTGACTGTTCCCATGTCTTGCAGGAAGTGCAAGCTGCATTGATCATGGCAGCCTCCTCCAGCTCGGCATGTGGCCCTGCTGGGCCCTGGGGAACGGGCCCTGGGGAACGGGCCCCATCATTCCTCATCATCTCAGATCTGAAATGGACCCTGGCAGTGAGACTCTGCTTTTCCAATGTGAAAACACACAGGATATTACAGAGTGTGGGAGAAATTGAATAGGATCCGGGGCGTATCGTGAAGCTTAATTTGGTTCTCAAGGTAATTATACCAATTAATTTAATTTAACCTGCACAGCCACAGCCTGAGCAGCAGGAGTCAGTCCAGCAAGGGTAGGATTACCCCCCAACACTGAGCGACCAGACAGACATCATGAACTGGACAGGACACAATTCAGTGTGATGCTAACTTTATTTCATTGGTTCTCCCATTCAAGGAAACTCCAATGATCAAAACATTCACTGAAAATATAGCAAGAAATTAACATTCAGAATTACAGTCACACATATTACATTATACTGCAATTGTCTCTATACTATTAGATTATACTGCAATTGTGTCTGTATATTAGATTATACTGCAATTGTCTCTATACTATTAGATTATGCTGCAATTGTCCCTATACTATTAGTGTCATGTATCTAACCTTCTTCTAACTGTAATCTTCATGTAACAACACTGCATACTGTATACACCTAAGAAATGCACACCTTGACCACAGCGGGTGAACTTGTGGGAGACACTCCTCACCTGGTCATCCAGGTATATAAAGGGAGGTCCCACGCAGGGTCATCATTTCTTGGTCCTATGAATAAAGGTTCGGGTCACAGAGTGACCTTGTCTGCAGAATATGCCTCGTGTGAATTTATAGTGGTGTGTAAATACATTACAATTAGATTATACTGCAATTGTCTCTGTACTATTAGATTATACTGCAATTGTCTCTGTACTGTTAGATTATACTGCAATTGTCTCAATACTATTAGATTATGCTGCAATTGTCTCTCACTATTAGATTCTACTGCAATTGTCTCTGTACTATTACAGAGTGTGATGTCTATGGGGTGAATTTCCGAGGCTTTCTCTTGCTTGTTCACCATAACTTCAGCAGAGGTTCTGTGAAAACTCCGGAAAATATCAACCATGTTGATGTGGGTTTTCTGGAGTTTCCACTGGTCTTCGGATGTCCTGAGGATGTGGAAGATGCCACATTCACACTACTTTCTGTTTTATTCTTGAACTTTTAACGATGTACAGGAGAGCGATGTGCTGATGTTTTAGTGCAATCCATTTAATCAGTCCCAAATGCAGCCTTCACCACTCTCTGCGCATTCTTCACAAGCTCATTCAGTGCATCATTCAGCAGCTTGTAGGTCATTCCAAATGATGATCCTGCTCCAAAGATGGATCCAACGACTGGTACAAAGTCGAGGCCGATCTCAATGGCTGAAATGGTAACAAAGGCGGAACCCATCAACATTCTTTTCACAAATTCCTTATTTATTTCACCCACCAGAGGAGTTTCCACCACTGCTTTCAGATCTCCCACAGGTTTCCCTGTCACATTGGCCAGTCTTTGAAGAGAGGCGTCATCCAGACCCAGATATTGACGGAACTGTATTATTGCTGTAACCAGTATCCCAATGTCACAAGCAAAGGACAGGCCAGGAATGGGCACTGCTCCCACTGTTCCTGAAAGTGTTGCCAACATCCAGACTTGTTTCTTTAGCTCTTTTCTTTTATTCTCTACAATCTCCAACGTTGTGTTTGGAAGTGACAGCAAGAAAACATGCTTCTTTATATCGTCAAGGTTATTTGAAAGGGCTTCCTTTAATGCTGGAAAATCAAAGTCATTCAGTTTAAAGCTTGATATCAGGAAAACAGTGGGTGATTCAATCCCTGCCTCTTGCAAGTTGCTGACACAGTTATTCCTGATTTTGTCCAGTTCTTTCTGTTTGTTAAAATCCACACCCTCCTTTTCAAATGAATCGAGATCATTGTCAATTTTAGATCGAATGAAGTAGAAATTCTTCCCCAGCCGTTTAATCTCTTTGGCGAGTTTTACATCATTTTCTTTGAATCGACAGGCTGAGAAAATGATGAAGAAATCGTATATTTTAAAATCCATTTCCCGCAGGTATTTATCCGCTGGGAATTTTGTCGTTCCAATTCCAGGCAGGTCCCAGAAGTAAACATTAGGCAGGCTGGGATGTGCGTATCGGGCTGGCTTCATTGTGGTTTCTATCGGCCCAGTTTTAGCAGCTCCCTCACCATCGCTCCGAAGCCCTCTCATAGCATTGATGAAGGTGGATTTCCCTGTGCCTGATTCTCCCGTCACGGCAATGTTAAGTTCTGTATTGTTGAGATCTTTTATCTTCTTCTGTATCAGAGGCACAGCTGCCTCCAGCCCGCCCGTTTCATAATCAGACTTCAGTTTCTTGAGCTCATTCGGACAGAAGAATGTAGTATTCAGAGACTGATCACTGAAAGGAAACATTTTACATGTTGGTTTGTAACAGAATAAAAGAACTTGCATTGATGCAGCAGATTGTCACAGCCTCAGGACATCCCCATACACTTCACATCGAACAAATTACTTGATATGTGGCAAATGTGATAATTTACACACAACAAGGACTCCCAACGAGCAATGAGATGAACGACAATTTAATTTGCCATTGCTGAAGGTAACCACCCTTCCTTTAACTGATGGACTCCTTAGATCTGGGCCCTGAGGTACCACAGCTGAGGGCAAACATCTCCTGTCCCTCCGGACAGTAGTGACTACCCCATCTACCACCCCAAGCTCATCCTCACCACTTGGCCTCTGTGCATCACCCCGTAGACCTCCCTCAGTCTGACTAAGCCCTACCGAGTGAGCGTCTCTCGGCCGGTGCTTGTGAGGCTCAGGTACAGTGATGGGGTTGGTGAAGTGAAGGTTGGATGGAGCCCAAGCTGAGGGCCCTGGGTCTTGAGGCTGCTCCTCCTGTGCTGAAGGGCTGGAGAAGAGCAGAGGTTAACAGGGGAACATGAGCTGCAGAATGGCCAGTGCACTCAGTACAAGTGACGATATTAAACACTGGCAATATATTGCGATGACAGATTGTGCTGTAACAGGAGGAACTGGAGACACAGTACGAGGAGTTCCCTGACCAACCTGGAGCTGGCTTCTCCCATCCTACTTCTCTCGCTGCTTGCTCCGTGTGACTGCCCAGCGATTCCAGAGCTCCCTCAAAGGGTGAGAGGTCGGAGGCTTGTGGCTCCTCCCCCGATGCCACTTCTTTGTCTCTGGTTGTGTGCGGTTTTCTCCTTTAATAGGAAAGTAGAGCGTGTGAGTGGTGACACTTTATTTGCCATGAGATAAAGTACAAGCCTGGTGTGAGTAATCTTCCTGAATCAGGGCAAGAACAGCTGCAAGAAACTGGAAAATACATAATGCAGCTTTTTCACATTTTCACTTAGACTGTGAGGGAAAGAATGGGATAGGAAGGGTCTCGTGTTTCCTCCTCAATATTTAAGGGAAGTAGCACCTGGTGTGGGACACAGGGAGGGCACGGTGGGTGGAAATGGAAAACATGATTTCACATTTGCTTCAGTTTGAATTGTGTAACTCTTTTACCTTTGCATCCCTTGTGAGGTCATTAAATTTCTTCCAGCATTGCGTTCCTGACTGGGAGTTCCTGACCGGTGGTTGCTCTTACTGCCAAGGCCCCGTCCACAGAGACTGGACCATGCTTTTCACGCGACTCCTTCCCTCAGTCCTAAAAAACCGTGGAGCTCCTGTGCGCCGAAGAACCTGCCTCAAACATTACTGAAGCTTTCTGAGTTGCTGCTCAAACACATATTCCGGCCCTTTAAGCTTCTGTAGCAGCACTGGAATTTCCTCCTCTCCAGAGACAGCCTCCCAACAGGGGGAGTGAATATCGCTGGAACACACCCTGAATAGTTCGTAAAGCTCCACACATTGGACAGGGTCACGGCGGGAGCACATTGGTGAGGAACGTGCAGTCCTGGCACAATCGCAGGGTAACTCTGCACAGAGGCAAATCTCCATCTTGGCTTCAGTCAAACCAATGCGAGATTATTCTGCTGATGCTGATTGAATGTCGAGTTATGGGCATTGTTAAAGCATTATTTGAATGGCAAATACTGGTACAAAATGCTGCTCTGACACAGATTCACAGAGTGTTCAAACAGAAGGGCTGAGGTTTCAGGATCAGACCCCAGAATCCGGTCAGCCTGGAGTTGGTGATTTTGATTGACAGCTGTATGTAAGAGCAGTGAGGAGGGGAGGGTCAGTGATTGTGGCTGTGGTCATTTTGAGAGACAGGTCTGTGGCCAGAGGTCAGTATTGGGCGACCTGCACTTCACTCGTTAGTCAGTGTACAACCAGCAGAGGGTCAGGGTTATCCCGTGGGGGAAAGTGAGTGACCATTTAATGAGTGGTCTAAACCCATTTAAAATAAATGTCTATGTTAGAATAACAGACACAGGAATATTTTGAATGTGTTACGCATTCATGCAGTAATATCAAACAGTTATATCTCATTTAAAAGGACTAAACATTTGGAATAATCAGATGGGCAGGGAAGGAGAGACACAACAGGAGAGGTGATTTGCCCTTTTGTTGATTTTCTGAGGTGTTTGCAATGAGTTGTTTGGTTTCCTCTCTCTGTATTGTGAGCAATCTCCATACCCTGCCTCTTGTTAGACACCACTCCCCATTCTGATAAATACACGGTCCCGTCATTTCATCACAAGGCATTTCATGCAGTTTGTTTCTTGAGTAACTGTTTCATTTTCACCCAATTATCATATAGAACTCTGAATAAACCTTCTTACTGTTAGAAGTTTGGCCAAATTTTCATATAAAAAAGAACGTGTTAATTTGCAACAACAAAAGCTCGGATTGGTCCCCTTGATAACAAGTCCTGATTGCTGATTGGTCCCCTTGGAGGATAAGACACACCCAGCAGTTAGTCTGGAATGTATAATCGGATCCTCACTGCCGATATAATCCGTGACTTTGTAAACTGTAATTCAAACAATGCTGACTGCTGACTCCAGACAGAGCAGAGCTCACTTGGAACAGACAGGGCTCACTCTCATGGGTTGACCATCTCCCACAACACCCAAACAAGTTCTTGCCCCCAACACCCCCACCGCCTGTGATATATTCACAGAGCACAAGCACACACAGCTCCTAACATGGCAGGCAGCTCTCTCGGAAGCCTCCGGAATCTGCCTGGTGCTGTTTATTATTAACTCCGCAGTTGCAGTACACAATACGTCCACATCCACAGTGTGGAGCTACAAACATTCAGATATTACACTTCTCTCTCCTTAATGAAGAAATTATAACAACAAACCTCATTCATAACTTTCATGTTTATACATAACACAGGATATAGACTTATTTTTTTTCCATATTTACAATGTTAACTTTAGCACTTGTTTTCTGTTTCAAAGAGGATACATTCGCTCTTGAACAGAACCTTCCAAACCTCGTGTAGAATCTAAACTCATTCGAGGCTCATCCTGAGGAACGTTTTCTTCCATGGAATTAACTTGATTTGCATTTGAACTCTCTCTTACTTCAGGCTCTTTGTTTTCCTAACTCGGACTCAGACTTTCATCCTGATTCTCTACTGGATTTGTTTCCAGTACATTGGATTTAGGATTTGCTACTGGTGTATCAAAACTATCTGATGAGTCAGAAATAATAGAATTATTCCCACACCTTCAACTCCTTCCATGTCCGTCGGTAAAATATGATCAATATGAACAAACCTAACCTGTCCATTATCAAACATCTTTACCAAATATGTGTGAGAACCACATATCTTCACCACTCTTCCTGGTAACCACTTTAACCATTCATGGTGATGGTTCTTCATTCTCACCTGCTGGTTTAATTTCATATTTCTCTCTTTTACTCTACCTCGATCATGGTTCTCTTTCTGTCTCAATTGTGTCTCTTCTACGGACTGTGCCAAATTTGGCTTTAAAATGAGAATCTGGTTCGTGGCTGTCATTTGAGAAACAACTCTGGTGGTGTTCTACCAGTAGTTGTGTGAGGAGTATTTCGATATGTAATCAAAAAATTAGCCAATTTGTGATCCAATGACAACATTCGTTTCCTTGGATTTGGATCTAACATTTGTTTTACAACTTGTACAGTGCGCTCTGCTGCACCATTCGAAGCAGGATGGTATGGTGGAACCTTGGTATGTTTCACACAATCTTTGCTTGTGAATTGTGCAAATTCTTCTGAACGAAATTCATTACTACGAATGAAGAATGGATGTGTATCTTTGTCTGTTACCTGGTTTGGCCATCCATTTGCAATATAATCATACACCTTTGACATCACTGGGTCACGGTTGGTTGCTCTACCAATCTCTTCAGCTGTGACTGGCAGTTCATCAATGTATGAAAAATAAAACACTTTTTCCTGATCAGGTGTAACTTGTGATGGGAAAGGCAATCTCGACATTGCATCAGCATTACTGTGATCAGCTGATCATCTGTATTCAATATCATATGTATATGCTGACAAAATCAAAGCCCATCTCTGCATTCGGGCTGCAACTAATGTTGGAACTGGGGACTTTGGATGGAGGATTGCTGTTAGGAGCTTATGATCCGTAACGATGGTAAACTTACGACCATACAAGTATTTATGAAACTTCTTGACCCCAAAAATTAATGCCAAAACTTCCCTTTCAATTTGTGCATAATTACTCTCACTGGCACTGAGAGTGCATGAAGCAAAATCAATTGGTCTCTCCTCCCCACTACATGATACATGAGAGATCACTGCCCCAACTCCATACGGAGAGGCATCACATGCTGGCTTAATCATCTTAGATATGTCATAGTGAACTAACATGGTGCTCTCTCCCAATTTGCTTTTATACTCCTTGAATGCTATATCGCATTCTTTTGACCACTTCCAATGGACCTGTTTTTTTAATAGTTCATTCAGTGGATGTAATACTTAGCCAAATTTGGTAGGAACTTCCCATAATAGTTCAAAAGACCCAAGAATGAACAAAGTTGAGTGACATTCCTGGGAGTGGGTGCATTTCGAATTGCATCCAATTTTTCCATTGTTGGATGTAAACCATCTTTGTCTACTCTGTACCCTAAGTCGTCCACTGAGTTTTTAAATAACTCACACTTACGAGCAGACACTCGTACTCTGTGCTTCTCTAGCCATTTGAGGACTTCATCCCCTTGGAATATGGCAGGGGCAGAAGACACTCCAAACGGTAGCCTATTAAATTGATATAGGCCTCGATGAGTATTTATAGTCAAACATGACTTGGACTCCTCATCTAGTTCAAGCAGGCATTTGTAAGATCCACTTTTGAGAAGATCTGACCACCTATTAGTGTTGTGAACAAATCATCTATATTCAGCAATGTATTGGGGACATTACCCTCTGGAACCTGGTTTACGGTTACTTTATAATCAGCACACAATCTTACCTTACCATCGGACTTAGGTACAACAACAGTTACATCGATCTAGCTTCCAAATAATGTTCTCAGTCTCTAGTCTTTTGAGTTCTTGCTCAACGTTCTCCTTGAGTGCATATGGAACAGAACGTGGCTTGTAGTAAACCGATCTAGCGTCCTTCTGTACCCTGACACTCACCTTGAAGCCTTGGATCGGACTGCCCGATTCGCAGAACACCTTTGGATACTTCTTGATAACCTCATCCGTTGACGAAAATCTCGCTTCCACACAGAAAATTTTACTCCAATCCAGCTTCAGTGAGCTCAACCAATTTCTTCCTAGTAAGGCAGACTTGTCTCCTTTCACTACTATTAGAGGCAAGTTCTGAAATTCATCTTTATATTTCACCTGTACAGTAATACAACCTACCACAGGAATTTTCTCTCCCGAGTAGCCTCCAGTTGGAAATCACGCAATTTGTCGAGGTACAGCGACTCTGGTACTACACTCACGGATGCACCTGTGTCGATTTCCATTGGTATCTTGAATCCCGCTACATCTATGTGGATTTTGATGCTTTCCGAATCGCTGTCCGTTAGCCTCGTGCTCCTGATGACATGTAACTCAACCATCTCCTCGTCCTGTTGTTGTTCTTCCATGCTATGTAGTCTCTTGGGATTTCTACTCATAGCTTTGAACACTGGACTCATAGCGTTGGAAGCTGGTTTACCCTTCAGTCAGCATGCCTTCGCAAGATGCCCAGTCTTCCTGCAGAAGAAACACTCTGCCTTCACGTATGGGCAACTTTGAGCTCCTATAGCACGACTTCGACGCTGTTAGAATTTCCAGTTTCTGAGACTTTGGGTCCCCACCGTTTTTTACTTTGAACCTGCAGGTGATTTACCTCGCTTGACTGACGACCGTAATTATTGTTGAATTCTCGGGAATATTGTTCGGCCATGCCCATCGACCTCGCTGTCTGACAAGCAATCTCAAAAGTCAATTCAGCCGTCGTCAATAACTTCCTTCTGATCGCATCATTTTTCACCCCACAAACAAAACGATCCCGTAATGCTCAGATTTGTAAGTTTCCAAAATTACAGTGCATCGATAGCTTTTTTTTATGCTACGATGTAATCACTGATAATTGAATCAGTCTTTTGATTCCGAATCCCAAAACAATAGCTTTAAGCAATTTCTAACGGTTTGGGTTTATGTTACTGTTCCAGCTTCGTTAAAATCTCTTTAAGCATTGTGTCCTTTGGCTTGTCAGGCAAAAGCAGATTTACAAGGGTTTCGTACAATGCCGGACCCGCCTCCGATAAGAAGATCGCTTTCTTACGTTCCAACACAGCCCGGTTCTGGACTGCATTGTCTGGAACTTCGATTATGTTATTTGCGGTGAAATACATTTCTAGCCGATCCACATACGCTTTAAAATGTTCCTGGTCATGTCTATATTCCCCCAAATGTCCGATTACAGCTGACATTTTAATCTCTAGCTGTTCACACCATGTGCTGTATTTTACCTCGGATTTTTAGCTTTTTTCCAAAGACAGAAACTTCCAAAGTCTCTCTGCCGGCTGGCTGAATCCTTCCCCAACAAAATGTAAGCTTTAAATCATCCGAAAAGTCCCATCTCATCGCCAAATGTGATATCTTCACAGCGCACAAGCACATACAGCTTCCTACATGACATGCAGCTCTCTCGGAAGCCTCCGGAAACTGCCTGATTCTGCTTATTATTAACCCTGCACTTGCAGTACAAAATAAGTCCACGTCCAGTGTGGAGCAACAAACATTACAAGCTTGCAGACATTACACCGCCCAAGTTCTTGAGCTTCTCCCTCCCACCATGGCTCCTTGACCTTCTCCTCCTGCTCAAGTTCCTGACCTACATCCCCCCAATTCTGCCCCTGGATTCCTGATATTCTCCCCCTGTTCCTCCCCCATGGATCCTCGCCCTACTACCCTGAACAAGTTCCTGGGCTCCACCCACTCACGCCATAGATGGGGCATTGACTATGGGTCATGGACTGTTAACAGGTGTATTGGGTATAAAGTGAATAGTGACATTGTCGTGACATCAACATTTTGTCCACTCTGACCATCTGGATCACATTCTCGCTCTCATCCCCCGCCCCCGACCCCCGCTTTAGACCTGGATCATGTTATTCCACCAATCGCTCTCCGTACTTTTTAGAACCCCTCAGCTTGAGTTTCTGACCTCGTCTCTCCCTTCGAATGCCCATTATCAGCCTCCGACCCCTCCTCTCACCCTCTGATCTCCCCTTTCTCTCTCCCTCCGACCTCCCCTGTCTCTCACCCTCCGATCCCCCTCTCTCTGTCCCTCCAATCCCTTCTCTCTTCCCCTCTCCCCCACTTAGTCCCCCTCTCTCTCCCTCCAATACCCCTCTCTCTTCCTCCAATCACCTCACTCTTCCTCTCTCTCTCTCCCCCTCTAAACCCTCTCTCTCCCCCTCTCTGTATAAACAGACCGCATGACGGCATGGAGCTGCGGATGGACTCACTCTGGAGCATGCGCAATGCTGAGAATGTTGTGGATAGCACATTTAGTGAGTTGGTCACACCGCAGGTAAGGGTTAGGACAGATACTGAATGGGTGACCAAGAGACAAGGCAAGAGCAGGAAGGTAGTGCAGGAGTCCCCTGTGGTTATCTCCCTCCAAAACAGATGTACAGTTTTGGATACTGTTGGGGGAGATGACTTACCAGGGGAAGGCACCAGCAGCCAGGTTCATGGCACCGTGGGTGGCTCTGCTGCACAGAAGAGATATCCTGGGGGTAACATTTGCGAATGCAGTTCGGGAGTGTTTAAACTAATATGGCAGAGGGATGGGAACCTATGCAGCGAGATAGGGCGAAGTAATATGGAGTCAGAAACAGATGGTAGAAAGGTAAAAAGCAAAGTAGAAGGCCGAGTAAACAAAGGCAAGAAATAAAAAGGGCCACACTACGTCATAATTCGAAAAGGACAAAGGGTGTTAAAAAAATAAGCCTGAAGGCTGTGTGTCTTAATGCAAGGAGTATCCGTAATAAGGTGGATGAATTAACTGTGCAACTAGATGTTAACAGATATGATGTGATTGGAATTACAGAGACGTGGCTCCAGGATGATCAGGGCTGGGAACTCAACATCCAGGGGTATTCAACATTCAGGAAGGATAGAATAAAAGGAAAAGGAGGTGGGGTAGCATTGCTGGTTAAAGAGGCGATTAATGCAATAGATAGGAAGGACATTAGCTTGGATGATGTGGAATCTATATGGGTTGAGCTGCAGAACACCAAAGGGCAAAAAACGTTAGCAGGAGTTGTGTACAGACCTCCAAACAGTAGTAGTGATGTTGGGGAGTGCATCAAACAGGAAATTAGGGCTGCATGCAATAAAGGTGCAGCAGTTATCATGGGTGACTTTAATATGCATATAGATTGGGCTAACCAAACTGGAAGCAATACGGTGGAGGAGGATTTCCTGGAGTGCATAAGGGATGGTTTTCCAGACCAATATGTCGAGGAACCAACTAGGGGGGAGGCCATCTTAGACTGGGTGTTGTGTAATGAGAGAGGATTAATTAGCAATCTCGTTGTGCGAGGCCCATTGGGTAAGAGTGACCATAATATGGTGGAATTCTACATTAGGATGGAGAATGAAACAGTTAATTCAGAGACCATGGTCCAGAAGTTAAAGAAGGGTAACTTTGAAGGTATGAGGCGTGAATTAGCGAGGATAGATTGGCGAATGATACTTAAGGGGTTGACTGTGGATGGGCAATGGCAGACATTTAGAGACCGCATGGATGAACTACGACAATTGTACATCCCTGTCTGGCGTAAAAATAAAAAAGGGAAGGTGGCTCAACCGTGGGTATCAAGGGAAATCAGGGATAGTATTAAAGCCAAGGAAGTGGCATACAAATTGGCCAGAAATAGCAGCGAACCCAGGGACTGGGAGAAATTTAGAACTCAGCAGATGAGGACAAAGGGTTTGATTAGGGCAGTGAAAATGGAGTACGAGAAGAAGCTTGCAGGGAACATTAAGACGGATTGCAAAAGTTTCTATAGATATGTAAAGAGAAAAAGGTTAGTAAAGACAAATGTAGGTCCCCTGCAGTCAGAATCAGGGGAAGTCATAACAGGGAACAAAGAAATGGCAGACCAATTGAACAAGTACTTTGGTTCGGTATTCACTAAGGAGGACACAAACAACCTTCCGGATATAAAAGGGGTCAGAGGGTATAGTAAGGAGGAGGAACTGAGGGAAATCCTTATTAGTCGGGAAATTGTGTTGGGGAAATTGATAGGATTGAAGGCCGATAAATCCCCAGGGCGTGATGGACTGCATCCCAGAGTACTTAAGGAGGTGGCCTTGGAAATAGCGGATGCATTGACAGTCATTTTCCAACATTCCATTGACTCTGGATCAGTTCCTATGGAGTGGAGGGTAGCCAATGTAACCCCACTTTTTAAAAAAGGAGGGAGAGAGAAAACAGAATTATAGATCGGTCAGCCTGACCCCAGTAGTGGGTAAAATGATGGAATTAATTATTAAGGATGTCATAGCAGCGCATTTGGAAAGAGGTGACATGATAGGTCCAAGTCAGCATGGATTTGTGAAAGGGAAATCATGCTTGACAAATCTTCTGGAATTTTTTGAGGATATTTCCAGTAGAGTGGACAAGGGAGAACCAGTTGGACTTTCAGAAGGCTTTCGACAAGGTCCCACACAAGAGATTAATGTGCAAAGTTAAAGCACATGGGATTGGGGGTAGTGTGCTGACATGGATTGAGAACTGGTTGTCAGACAGGAAGCAAAGAGTAGGAGTAAATGGGGACTTTTCAGAATGGCAGGCAGTGACTAGTGGGGTACCGCAAGGTTCTGTGCTGGGGCCCCAGCTGTTTACACTGTACATTAGTGATTTAGACGAGGGGATTAAATGTAGTATCTCCAAATTTGCAGATGACACTAAGTTGGGTGGCAGTGTGAGCTGCGAGAAGGATGCTATGAGGCTGCAGGGTGACTTGGATAGGTTAGGTGAGTGGGCAAATGCATGCCAGATGAAGTATAATGTGGATAAATGTGAGGTTATCCACTTTGGTGGTAAAAACAGAGAGACAGACTATTATCTGAATGGTGACAGATTAGGAAAAGGGGAGGTGCAACGAGACCTGGGTGTCATGGTACATCAGTCATTGAACATGTGGACATGATCTCCCAGGTCCCTTTGTTCCTCTACACTTCTGCATGTACAGCAGGCGGTTAAGAAAGCAAATGGCATGTTGGCCTTCATAGCGAGGGGATTTGAGTACAGGGGCAGGGAGGTGTTACTACAGTTGTACAGGGCCTTGGTGAGGCCACACCTGGAGTATTGTGTACAGTTCTGGTCTCCTAACTTAAGGAAGGACATTCTTGCTATTGGGGAAATGCAGCGAAGGTTCACCAGGCTGATTCCCAGGATGGCAGGACTGACCTATCAAGAAAGACTGGATCCACTGGGCTTGTATTCACTGGAGTTCAGAAGAATGAGAGGGGACCTCATAGAAACGTTTAAAATTCTGATGGGTTCAGACAGGTTAGATGCAGGAAGAATGTTCCCAATGTTGGGGAAGTCCAGAACCAGGAGTCACAGTCTAAGGATAAGGGGTAAGCCATTTAGGACCGAGATGAGGAGAAACTTCTTCACCCAGAGTGTGGTGAACCTGTGGAATTCTTTGCCACAGAAAGTTGTTGAGGCCAATTCACTAAATATATTCAAAAAGGAGTTAGATGAAGTCCTTACTACTAGGGGGATCAAGGGATATGGCGAGAAAGCAGGAATGGGGTCCTGAATTTGCATGTTCAGCCATGAACTCATTAACTGGCGGTGCAGGCTAGAAGGGCCGAATGGCCGACTCCTGCACCTATTTTCTATGTTTCTATGTCTATGTTTCTAGACGAGGGGATTAAATGTAGTATCTCCAAATTTGCGGATGACACTAAGTTGGGTGGCAGTGTGAGCTGTGAGGAGGATGCTATGAGGCTGCAGAGTGACTTGGATAAGTTAGGTGAGTGGCAAAATGCATGGCAGATGAAGTATAATGTGGATAAATGTGAGGTTATCCACTTTGATGGTAAAAACAGAGAGACAGACTATTATCTGAATGGTGACAGATTAGGAAAAGGGGAGTTGCAACGAGACCTGGGTGTCATGATACATCAGTCATTGAAGGTTGGCATGCAGGTACAGCAGGTGGTTAAGAAAGCAAATGGCATGTTGGCCTTCATAGCGAGGGGATTGGAGTACAGGGGCAGGGAGATATTGCTACAGTTGTACAGGGCCTTGGTGAGGCCACACCTGGAGTATTGTGTACAGTTTTGGTCTCCTAACTTGAGGAAGGACATTCTTGCTATTGAGGGAGTGCAGCGAAGATTTACCAGACTGATTTCCGGGATGGCGGGACTGACATATCAAGAAAGACTGGATCAACTGGAGCTCAGAAGAATGAGAGGGGATCTCATCGAAATGTTTAAAATTCTGACGGGGTTTAGACAGGTTAGATGCAGGAAGAATGTTGCCAATGTTGGGGAAGTCCAGAACCAGGGGTCACAGTCTAAGGATAAGGGGTAAGCCATTTAGGACCGAGATGAGGAGAAACTTCTTCACCCAGAGAGTGGTGAACCTGTGGAATTCTCTGCCACAGAAAGTTGTTGAGGCCAATTCACTAAATATATTCAAAAAGGAGTTAGATGTAGTCCTTACTACTAGGGGGATCAAGGGGTATGGCGAGAAAGCAGGAATGGGGTACTGAAGTTGCATGTTCAGCCACGAAGTCATTGAATGGCGGTGCAGGCTCGAATGGCCGAATGGCCTACTCCTGCACCTATTTTCTATGTTTCTATGAGCGCACCAGAAAGTAGAGTTAAACCAGGGAAAAATTGAAAGACAAAATTAAAAACTCTTTGTCTGAATGCACGCAGCATTCGTAACAAGGCAGATGAGTTGACGGCTCAAATAGAAATAAATGGGTGTCATAGACTTATAGAAATTTATAGCACGGAAGGAGACCATTTCAGCCTATCGTGTCCAACAGCTGACCAACAGCTATCCAGCCTAATCACACTTTCCAATTCTTGTTCCGTAGCCCTGTAGGTTACGTCACTTTAAGTGCACATCCAAGTATTGTTTAAATGTGGTGAGGGTTTCTGCCTTTACCACCCTTTCAGGCAGTGAGTTCCAGACCCAGCACCCTCTGGGTGAAGAAATTTCCCCTCGTATCTCCTCTAAACCTCCCACAAATCAGTTTTAAATCTATGCCCCCTGGTTGTTGATGCCTCTGCCAAGGAAAACAGGTCCTTCCTATCCACGCTAACCAGGGCTCTCATAATTTTATACATCTCAATCAGGTCTCCTCTCAGACTCCTCTGTTCAAAGAAAACAGACCCAGCATCTCCAATCTTTCCTCACAACCAAAATTCTCCAGTCCAGGCAACATTCTTGTAAATCTCCTCTGTACCCTTTCCAGTGCAATCACAGATTTGGTTGCAAGGTGACCAAGGCTTGGAACTGAATATTCTATATTAATGACTTGAATGAAGGGACCGAGTGTAATGTAACCAAATTTGCTGATGATGCAAAGATAGGTGGGAAATCAAGTTGTAAAGAGGACACAAAGAATCTGCAAATGTATAGGTTAACTGAGTGGGCAAAAACTTGGCAGATGGAGTATAATGTGGTAAAATGAGGTTATCCACTTTGGGAGGAAGAATAAAAGAGAGTATTATTATTTAAATGGAGAGAGAGGCACCTGGGGGTCCTTGTACATGAAACACAAAAAGTTAGTATGCACGTACAGCAAGTAATCAGGAAGGTAAATGGAATGTTGGCCTTTATTGCAAGGGGGATGGAGTATAAAAGTCGTGAAGTCCTGCTACAACTGTACAGGGCATTGGTAAGACCACACCTGGAGTACTGCATACAGTTTTGATCTCCTTATTTAAGGAGGGATATACTTGCATTGGAGGCTATTCAGAGAAGATTCACTAGTTTGATTCCTGAGATGAAGGGTTGTCTTTTGAAGAAAGGTTGAGCAGGTTGGGGCTATACCCCCGCACAAGGCCTCCGATCACCTCACAAGGCCTTCCCATCAACGATCCTGCTGAAGCCCACCATGACCCTCTCGCCCCTCCTGCTGATCCCTTCGAATCCCCTGTCGATGCTCTCCCCCTCCCTAGATCATCAACCCCGGCCGATGCTCTCACCCAGATACCTGAACCCTGATGATGAACCCACACCCTCCCCCGACCCCTGCAGATGCTCTCTCCCTCCGGATCCCCGACCCCGGCTGATTCTCTCCCCCACATCTACGACTCCTGCCGATCCTCTCTCCACTCCTCCCCCACCCCCACTTCCCGGATCCCCGACCCCAGCTGATGCTCTCCACCCCACAATCCCTGACCCCTGCCGATGCTCTGCCCCCCCGGCAGATCCACGACCCCTGCCGATGCTCTCCCCCCCCAGGATCCCTGACCCCTGCCGATGCTCTCCACCCCGCTGATCGCCGACCCCTGCCGATGCTCATCCCGCCCCTCCTGATGTTCTTCCCCCTGGCCGATCCCCATGATGCTCTCCCCACCACCCCCGATCCCCAACCCCTGCCGATGCTCTTCCCCCCTGATTCCCGTGATGCTCTCCCCCCCACCCCAACCCCTACCGATAATCTTCCACCAACCCCTCCCCCCCCAAGATCCCTCCCCCGGACTGGCCCCTCACTTCTGAGGTCTACCCGCCAGCAGCCAGCCGACCTCTCAACCTGGCTGCAGGCGGCAATCCGAGACCGGGGACTGTGCATATTTGATGCTCACTCAGCCTTTATCTCAAGGTGGTTGGAATTGAAAAGCGAGGAAGTTATGCTTTAAGTGTCCAGAGTCTTGGACAGACCCCATGCACTATGTTCAGTTTTGGACACCCCACCTCAGGAAAGACGTGTTGTCCGAGGAGGGGATGCAGCACAGATTCACCAGAATAACACCAGGGCTGAGAGGGTTAAATTATGAGGACAAGGTGCAGAAACCTGTCGTGTATTCCCTTGAGTTCCGACGGTTGAAGGATGATCTAATCGAAGCATTTAAAATGATTCAGTGATTCTACAAGGTAGATACTGAGAATCTATTTCCTCCAGTGGGCCAATCCAGAACAAGAGGCATCATCTTAAAATTAGAGCCAGGATGTTTAGGCGTGAAATCAGGAAGCATTTCTTCACACAACAGGAAGTGGGGATCTGGTCCAGAGGAGCACCCTGCACTACCTTTAGGAAGAGGCCTCCAGTGGTCCCTTTAAGGACGGCTGGTTAGGCCTCTCAAAGTCTGCAGACAGAGACTGACATGCACAATGCTGGCTTTACCCATTTCTGATTGCAGTATAGGAAGATATGTATAGGAGGAGGCCATTCAGCCCCTCGAGCCTGTTCCTCCATTCAATGGCAGATCTGTATCCGAACTCCATCCACTTGCCTTGGCTCTATATCCTTTAATAACCTTGGCCAGAAAATATCCGTCAGTCTCAGAGTTAACATTATTCATTGAGCTGGCACCTACTGCTCTATGTGGGAGAGAGGTTCCATACTTTTACCACCCTTTGTGTGAGGAAGTGTTCCCTAACTTCTCTCCTGAATGGCCTGGCTCTGATTTCAAGGTTTTGTCCCCTCGTCCTTGACTCTCCCACCAGGGGAAGAAAGTTTCTACCTACCCTATCAATTCCTTTCCATATCCTAAAAACATCAAACAAATCACCCCTTAACCTTCTGTATTCTCGGGAATACAAGCCTAGTTGGTGTAATCTCTCCTCACAATGTAATCCTTGGAACCCTGGGAACATTCTGGTGAATCTGCACTGCACTCCTTCCAAGGTCAGTCAATCCTTTCTAAGATGCGGTGCCCAGAACTGTGCTCCAGCCCTCTGGTTATAAAGGCTAACATTCCATCAGACCTTCTGATTATTTTTGTACCGTACTACTACATTTTAATGGTCTGTGCACATGAACCCCTAAATCTTTTGGACCAGCACCATTTAAATAATACTCAGATCTATCCTTTTTTGTCCAAAATGGATGACCTCACACTTACCTACGTTGATATCCATCTGCCAGAGTTTTGCCCACTCACTGAATCTATCAATGTGTCTGTAATCTGATGCTCCCATCTACATAACTTACTATATCACCAACCTTTGTGTCACTGGCAAACGTGGATATATGGCTCCCTATTGTGTTATCGAAGTCATTGATAAATATAGTGAATAGTTGAGGCCCCAGCACAGATCCTTGTGGGACACCACTAGTTCATTCCTTCCAATTGGAGTTCATACTCATTATCCCTACTCTGTCTTCTACTCCCTAACCAATCCCCTAACCAGATCACTAATCTGCCTTCAATTCCAGGAGCTTTAATTTAAGCTAACAATCTCTTTGTGGAACCTTTTCGAAAACCTTCAGGAAATCCATATCAGCAACACAGACATTCCCTTTGAATTCTCCGCTCCACTCCCACCCTGACCTCTCTGTCCTCAGCCTCCAAAACTGAAGCTCAATGAAGTTCAACGTAAGGTCGAGGAACAGCATCTCAACTTTCGATTTGACAGTTTACAGTCTTCCGGACTCAACATTGAGTTGAACAATTTCAGATCATAAACTCTTCCCTCATTTTCAGAACCCAGCTGTTGATGATTCAGTTATTCCCATCTATTGCAGCTTTACTCCTCTCATTACCAGCTCCTTTGGCCTTGCACCATCATCCCACTGTGTCATTTAATCTTTCCTGCCTTTCACCCTATCACAGACCTTCCCTTTTGTTCTTTCCTCCCCTCCTCCCTTTCGCTGCCCCTGCACTTGCTTCAAACCTGTAACATCTCCAACTTTTTCCAGTTGTGACGAAGGGTCATCGACCTGAAACATTAACTCTGTTTCTCGCTATACAGATGCTGTCTGACCCTCTGAGTATTTCCAGCACTTTCTGCTTTTATTTCAGAATTCCAGTGTCCACAGTATTTTGCATTTGTATAGACATTCCACTGTCTACTACTTTAGTTACTGGCTCAAAAAAATCAATTAAGTTTGTTAGACATGACCAACCCTTTACATATCCAAACTGACTCCCCCTTTACATATCCACACTGACTCTCCCTTTACATATCCACACTGACCCCCCCTTTACATATCCACACTGACTCCCCCTTTACATATCCACACTGACCCCCCCTTTACATATCCACACTGACTCTCCCTTCACATATCCACACTGACTCTCCCTTTACATATCCACACTGACTCTCCCCCTTTACATATCCACACTGACTCTCCCCCTTTACATATCCACACTGACTCCCCCTTTACATATCCACACTGACTCTCCCCAAATCAGCTCAAATTTCTCCAAGTGCTCACTCACTCTGGCCTTAATTATCGATTCCAATAGCTGCCCCACAACAAATGTTACACTAACGGTCTATAATTTCCTGGTTTCTCTCTCACACCTTTCTAAATGATGGAGTTACATTTGCAATTTTCCAATCGAAAGGAATAATTCCTGAATCGAGAGAACTTTGAAAGTTTATGACTAAAGCATCTGTAATTTGCTCACCTGTCTCTTTTAAAACTCTGGGCTCGAAACCATCAGGACCTGGGGATTGGTCAGTCTTCAGTACCATTATTGTTTCTAATACTGTTTTCTTGCTTCGGTTAACTTTAGTGAGTTCCAGTCCGTGACTCATTATTAGTTTCCCTGGAATGTGAGGTATATTATCCTCTTCCTGTACTGTGAAGACTGACACAAAGTCGTTGTTCAACAAGTCTGCCATTTCCTTCTCTTCATTTGTAATATTACCCACATTGTCTCCAAGGACCCACACTACCCCGACTACCCTTTTCCTTCTAATATAATTATTTAAACTTTTAGTGTTAATCTTAAGTCTCGAGTCGTGTTATGTTTCCCCTTTCAATCTAACATTAAATGCGACCATATTACAATCACTGTTGAGTGAATGTTCCCTGACTGTTACATTATTAACTAAGTCTGGCTCATTCCTCATTACTAAACCTCGTACAGCCTGGCCTTATCTTGGTTCTCGAACATATTGCTCCAGGAAACTATCTTGAAGATATTTATGAAATTCACTACATTTCAAAGCTATCAGCGCCTCCCATTCTATATGAAAAATAAAGTTTCTCATTAAAACGATTCTAATTTTGCTGCAAACCTCTCTAATCTCTGAATTTATCCATTTTGCCACATCATTGCTGCTATGAGGGAGCCAGTTACAATCGGTGTCCAATAACAGGTACAGGACCCCCATTGCATTTGTTTAAGCAGACACCAGGCTGGGAGTGCTGGGCGATCCAGGCAGGCATTTGGTGCACATGATGCCACCTTTAATCAGAGTAATGTTCACTCCCTGGGCCTTATGGGGCAGCTCTGTCCATGGGATGAGTTACATCCTGTGACATTGTAAAGGCATTTCTGCAGTTTCCATTCCTATGGTGAGAGTTTCATCCATGCTCGATCCCATTACAGTCGTCTAACTGTAAGACTTGTCACATTTTAAGCTTTTGTCCTTTTTACAATTGAGTTGAAATTCTGAAATGATTTAGGCTTGGGAACCTGCAGTGACACACGCCATGACATAAAATTTATTTGCACACTTTATTCTATATAGAAAAAACGGTCATACATTACCGAAATGAGAGCGACCAGCAGTGGTCGCCTGGGTCTTGCTGTCAGATTGTCTCTTCAATGGGATGATCTCATGGAAGACTCACGATCTCGGTGTTTAAGCTCAAAACCCACGAACATACGTGACCACTGGTTTCCTGTTTACACTGAATGTACATTTCCCCAGAACATTGTTTTCTCAAGAGGAGAGACACACTCCATGTAAGACGAATGGATGTAATAAATCAGGAAACTAGGTGTGACCCCGTCTCTCACTGAGAGCAGAAGGTATTTGTTCCAATTCTGCTGTCTTTTTGGTGAACTTGCCCTGGGTCACAGCTAAGTTGCAAAGTTCTTATTATTTTTATAACCTGTCTGGGTCGTAACCACAAATGTTATCACATAACATTAACCCTTGAACCCTTCTGAACACTCGGAAAAGTTTTTTATTTTGAGGAATTTGTGCTTTAAATACATCAAAATCCGATGAGAAAATGAGAGTGGGATTGTGTAGTGAAAACACTCTGCTATCTGTATCTCCACAACTGCCTCTTCCCCTGACAATGAACTTAATTCAGGTTAATCCATAGAGTATGCTTCACCCTGATAACTTGGATCAAAATATAATCTTTTCTGTCCCATTTCTTGTCCTTACCTGCAGTGGTTCCCTGTGGAGAATCTCAGTGAAGTGGATGCTGCTATTGACACAACACCTCGATCCAGTGACGATGCTGCTTCAGTGTTGGACCTGCACTGGGAGGATAAAGGGAAGCAGTCACGCTATTTACCTCTCCGATACCGCACCCTGTTAAACATTAGATAGAGTCCCATAGTCACACTATTTACCTCTCTGATACCACACCCTGTTAAACATTAGCTAGAGTCCCACAGTCACACTATTTACCTCTCTGATACCACACTTTGTTAAAGAGTAGACAGAGTCCCAAAGGTCAGACAATCAGACTCGAGGGAAAGTGAGACTGTTGCTGGCACTTTGCATTTTCCATAAACAGAAGAGAAAGAATGAAGGTGCCAGAAACAGACTCAGCCCATGCAGTGTAAGGACGGGAGATGTTGGAGATCAACGAACTTGCTTTGTTGAGTGAGCCTCAGTTATTCACACCTCTTACCCAATTCTCCCAGAATAACCCGATTGGTGAAAAACTCCACACAAGCCTGTTGTGTGGTTAATTGAAATTCTTGGACTGTTCCTATTCCTTTATTCACTTTTTTCTTTTACCGTATTTTGTCTGATTGTGCCTTGCTGGTTGTGTTTTATTTTTATTTTCCCCTTTACGGGATGTGGCCGTCGTTGGTAAAGCCGGCATTTATTGCCCATCCCTCATTGGCCTCGAGAAGGTGCTGGTGGGCCGCCTTCTGGAACCGCTGCAGTCCGTGTGGTGCGTCGTAGCGATTTGATGCAACGATGAGGGCAGTTAAGACCATATATAGGCCAAACCGAGTAAGGACATAAGAACTTAAGAAATAGAAGCAAGAGTCGGCCATTCAGCCGCTCGAGCCTGCTCTGCCATTCAATGAGATCATGGCTGATCTGATCTTGGCCTCAACTCGACTTCCCTGCCCAATCCCCAAAACCCTTGTGTTATGTATGTAACACTATGTAACCAGCATTCTACCGCCACCAGAGGGCGTAACTTTTGGAGTCCCAGGAGATCCCAGCATCATTTCAGAGCACTGTATATAAGCAGGCCTCCCATGCTGTAACTGGCTCTGGAGTTAGAATAAAGAGACTAAGGTCACACTTACTCACGTCTGCAGTACTCAGTCACATTACTTTATTAGAGACATAGCAACTGGCAACGAGATAACGAATCATCACGCAAAAATGCAGAGAACTGTTGGTATCCTGGAGAAATTCTCAGAAGGGGACAATTGGGAAGCCTTCGTGGAGTGACTTGACCAATACTTCATGGCCAACGAGCTGGAAGAGAGTGTAAACACTGCCAAATGAAGGACGATCCTCCTCACAGTCTGCAGGGCAACAACCTATGACCTCATGAAGAATCTTCTTGCTCCGGTTAAACCAACAACTAAATCGTATGAAGAACTGTGTACGCTGGTCTTGGAGCATCCGAAGGAGAGTGTTCTGATGGCAATGTATCGATTTTACACATGTCAATGGTCTGAAGGCCAGAAAGTGGTGAGCTATGTCGCTGAAATAAGGCGCCTTGCAGGATTTTGCGAATTTGGTGGATTCCTGGAGCTAATGCTGAGACTTTTTTGTGCTTGGCATTGGCCATGAGGTTATTGTTATGTATGAAGAAAGAGTCTGACTGGATACTGTGAGCTCAAAGTAAAGTGCGACCTTAGTCTTCTATTGCAGGTCTCCAGAGTGCCTCTCAAGCCTGTGAGCCCTCCTCAAGTACCTGTGCTCCCAAGGGATTGTGGGATCCCTTGGGACTCCAGGGGATGGGCCCTCTGGTGGCAGTACAAGGTATATACAAGTTTACATATATAACAGTTATCCTTCGCAAACTATTGATTGTTGAAACACAGAATTTGAGCAAAGCCGTAACGATAGCCCAGGCATTTATGTCCACCAGCGATAACACCAAACAAATTTTGCAGCATAAAGATGCATTGGCAAGTACTGTACACAAAGTAACGTCGCTTTCAGGCAGGAATGCATATGGCAGAAAGTACACACCGGCAGCTGCACGATCTCAGATGACTCAAGAGTCCGCCATCAAGCGTGAATGCGAGGCAATTGACACCTTGTTGGCGCTGCGGAGGTGTTCATCAAGCCCATCAATGCCGCTTCAAACACTATGCGTGCAAAGGCTGTGGAACAATGGGACACCTCCAGCAAATGTGTGGACGAGCTGCAAACCCTGCAAACCACCACGTTGCAGAGGAAGATCCATGACAGATCAAACTAAACTAGAGACTCAAACCGAGGAGGCAGAAGTGTACAGGGTACAGACCTTCACCACAAAATGTCCACCGATCATGTTAAAAGTTCAACTGAATGGAATTCCAGTCTCCATGGAATTGGACGCGAGTGTGAGTCAGTCTATCATGAACAAAAAGGCCTTCGACAGGCTGTAGTGCAACAAGGCACACAGGCCCAAGCTGAGCCCTATTCATACCAAGCTGAGAACTTACACTAAAGAGCTGATCCCTGAAATTGGCAGTGCAGCAGTAAAAGTCTCCTATGATGAAGCAGTGCACGAACTACCACTATGGATTGTGCCAGGAGATGGCCCCACACTTTTCGGCAGAAGCTGGCTGGGAAAAATCTGCTGGAACTGGGATGACATACAAACGCTTTCATCCATCGACGACGCCTCATGTGCCCAGGTTTTGAGCAAGTTTCCATCATTGTTTGAGCCAGGCATCGGAAATTTCTCTGGGGTGAAGGTGCAGATCCACTTGATTCCCAGTACACGACCCATCCACCACAAGGCACGGGCGGTGCCATACATAATGCGAGAGAAAGTGGAGATCGAGCTGGACAGGCTGCAACGAGAGGGCATCATCGCGCCGATTGAGTTCAACGAGTGGCCAGTCCGATTGTTTCGGTTCTCAAGGGCGATGACACGTTCAGAATTTGTGAGGACTATAACGTAACGATTAACCATTTTTCGCTGCAGGACCAGTACCTGCTACCCAAGGCAGACGACCTATTTGCGACGCTGGCAGGAGGGAAGACGTTCACCAAATTGGACCTGACCTCGGCCTACATGATGCAGGAGCTGGTGGAATCCTGGAAAGGACTCACCTGCATCAACACGCACAAAGGTCTGTTCATCTACAATAGATGCTCGTTTGGGCTTCGATCGGCTGCGGTTATTTTCAAAGGAACATGGAGAGTCTGCTAAAGTCTGTTCCGCGCAGCATGGTTTTCCAGGACGATATATTGATCACAGATCGAGACACCATCGAATACTTGCAGATCCTGGAAGAGGTTCTAAGTCGGCTAGATTGTGTGGGACTCAGATTGAAACTGTGTTTTCCTGGCGCCAGAGGTCAAGTTCTTGGGGAGAAGAATCATGGCAGATGGCATCAGACCCACCGACACCAAGACGGAGGCCATCAAGAATGCGCTGAGACCACAGAACGTGATGGAGCTGCAGTCATTCCTGGAACTCCTCAATTATTTTGGTAATTTCCTACCCGGGTTAAGCACCTTACTAGAAGCTCGACACATGTTGCTACGCGAGGGAGATGACTGGGTATGGGGGAAATCACAAGAGACTGCTTTTGAGAAAGCGAGTAATCTGTTATGTTCCAACAAACTGCTTGTTCTGTATGACCCATGTCAATGTTTACTGATAGCTTGCGATGCGTCTTCATACGGAGTCGGGGGTGTGTTACAACAAGCAAACGAATCGGGAACATTGCAACCAGTCGCTTATGCGTCCAGGAGTTTGTCCAAGGCCGAAAGGGCTACAACATGATTGAAGAAGATGCTCTGGCATGCATTTACGGGGTCAAAAGAAATGTACCAGTATCTGTTTGGGTTTAAGTTCGAGTTAGAAACTGACCATAAGCCGCTCATAACACTGTTCTCAGAGAGAAAGGTATTAATACCAATGCCTCTGCTCGCATCCAAAGATGGGCGCTCACGCTGTCTGCATATAACTATGTAATTCACCAC
Organism: Pristiophorus japonicus; assembly: GCF_044704955.1. Taxonomy (NCBI): domain Eukaryota; kingdom Metazoa; phylum Chordata; class Chondrichthyes; family Pristiophoridae; genus Pristiophorus; species Pristiophorus japonicus. Next base: position 1,040 of record NW_027252092.1, on the reverse strand, counting down.
AGGCCAGGCACAGAGAACTGTGCTGTTGCTCTCAGTCGGCTACCATTGCCCACCATCAGGGTGGAAATGGCACAGCCTGCAGACTTGCTCTTGGTGATGGATGCATTTGAAAATGAAAAGTCACCCGTTACAGCCCACCAGATCAGGACCTGGACCAGCCAGGATCCTTTACTGTCCCTTGTAAAAAGCTATGTCCTCCATGGGAGCTAGTCCAGCGTCCCAGCAGAGACGCATGAAGAGATCAAGCCGTTCCAGCGGTGCAAAGATGAAATATCCATACATGTGGACCATCTTTTATGGGATAATCGTGTGGTTTTGCCCAAGAAAGGCAGGGAAACTTTCATACGTGACCTACACAGTACCCACCCAGACATAGTAATGATGAAAGCTATAGCCAGATCCCATGTGTGGTGCCCTGGCATTGACTCAGATTTGGAGTCTTGCATGCGCCAATAGAAACATAGAAACATAGAAAATAGGTGCACGAGCATGCCATTCAGCCCTTCGAGCCTGCACCACCATTTAAGATCATGGCTGATCATTCACCTCAGTACCCCTTTCCTGCTTTCTCTCCATACCCCTTGATCCTTTTAGCCGTAAGGGCCATATCCACCTCCCTCTTGAATATATCAAATGAACTGGCATCAACAACTCTCTGCGGAAGAGAATTCCACAGGGTAACAACTCTCTGAGTGACGAAGTTTCTCCTCATCTCGGTGCTAAATGGCTGACCCCTTGTCCTTAGACTGTCGGCGGCAGTCGGGAGCAGCGGCGAGGAGGTGCGTGGAGAGGCCTATAAAAGGCACAGCAGGGAGTCCGGGGCCCAGCGTCGGCGGCAGTCGGGAGCAGCGTCGAGGAGGTGCGTGGTGAGGCCTATAAAAGGTGTGACTTGTGCAGCTACAGGGAGAAGGCAAAAAAGAAGTAGAAAGAAATCAAAAGGTGACGTCACAGCCAAGAGGGTAAGTGATTGGCTGGTGATTGGTAAGTAGTTTTTCTTTTTTCTCTTCTATATCAGTGAGTAACTTTTAACATTGTTGTTG
>NW_027252089.1:0-30984 GCF_044704955.1 Pristiophorus japonicus | reverse complement strand
CCCCCCATCGCCCGGTCCGTCCATCGCCCAGTCCGTCCATCGCTCGGTCCCCCCATCGCCCGGTCCGTCCATCGCCCAGTCCGTCCATCGCTCGGTCCCCCCATCGCCCGGTACCCCCATCGCCCGGTCCGTCCATCGCCCGGTCCCCCCATCGCCCGGTACCCCCATCGCCCGGTCCGTCCATCGCCCGGTACCCCCATCACCCGGTCCGTACATCGCCCGGTCCCCCCATCGCCCGGTCCGTCCATCGCCCGGTCCCCCCATCGCCCGGTCCCCCCATCGCCCGGTCCCGCCATCGCCCAGTCCCCCCATCGCCCGGTACCCCCATCGCCCAGTCCGTCCATTGCCCAGTCCCCCCATCGCCCGGTCCGTCCATCGCCCGGTTCCCCCATCGCCCGGTCCCCCCATCGCCCGGTCCCCCCATCGCCCGGTCCCCCCATCGCCCGGTACCCCCATCGCCCAGTCCGTCCATTGCCCAGTCCCCCCATCGCCCGGTCCGTCCATCGCCCGGTTCCCCCATCGCCCGGTCCCCCCATCGCCCGGTTCCCCCATCGCCCGGTCCCCCCATCGCCCGGTCCCCCCATCGCCCGGTCCCCCCATCGCCCGGTCCCCCCCATCGCCCGGTGCCCCCATCGCCCGGTCCGTCCATCGCTCGGTCCCCCCATCGCCTGGTCCGTCCATCGCCCAGTCCGTCCATCGCCCGGTGCCCCCATCGCCCGGTCCGTCCATCGCCCGGTCCCCCCATCGCCCGGTCCGTCCATCGCCCGGTACCCCCATCGCCCGGTCCGTCCATCGCCCGGTCCGTCCATCGCCCGGTCCGTCCATCGCCCGGTCCCCCCATCTCCCGGTCCGTCCATCGCCCGGTCCGTCCATCGCCCGGTCCCCCATCTCCCGGTCCGTCCATCGCCCGGTCCCTCCATCGCCCGGTCCCCCCATCTCCCGGTCCGTCCATCGCCCGGTCCCCCCATCGCCCGGTCCGTCCATTGCCCGGTCCCCCCATCGCCCGGTCCGTCCATCGCCCGGTTCCCCCATCGCCCAGTCCCCCCATCGCCCGGTCCGTCCATCGTCCGGTCCCCCCATCTCCCGGTCCGTCCATCGCCCGGTCCCTCCATCGCCCGGTGCCCCCATCGCCCGGTCCGTCCATCGCTCGGTCCACCCAATCGCCCGGTCCCCCCATCGCCCGGTCCGTCCATCGCCCGGTCCGTCCATCGCCCGGTCCTCCCATCGCCCGGTCTGTCCATCGCCAGCTCCCCCCATCGCCCGGTCCCGCCATCGCCCAGTCCCCCCCATCGCCCGGTACCCCCATCGCCCGGTCCGTCCATTGCCCAGTCCCCACATCGCCCGGTCCGTCCATCGCCCGGTTCCCCCATCGCCCGGTCCCCCCATCGCACGGTCCCCCCATCGCCCGGTGCCCCCATCGCCCGGTCCGTCCATCGCTCGGTCCCCCCATCGCCCGGTCCGTCCATCGCCCAGTCCGTCCATCGCCGGCTTCCCCCATCGCCCGGTCCCCCCATCGCCCGGTCCGTCCATCGCCCGGTCCCCCCATCGCCCGGTACCCCCATCGCCCGGTCCGTCCATCGCCCGGTACCCCCATCACCCGGTCCGTACATCGCCCGGTCCCCCCATCGCCCGGTCCATCCATCGCCCGGTCCGTCCATTGCCCGGTCCCCCCATCGCCCGGTCCCCTCATCGCCCGGTCCGTCCATCGCCCGGTCCCCCCATCGCCCGGTTCCCCCCATCGCCCGGTCCCGCCATCGCCCAGTCCCCCCATCGCCCGGTACCCCCATCGCCCAGTCCGTCCATTGCCCAGTCCCCCCATCGCCCGGTCCGTCCATCGCCCGGTTCCCCCATCGCCCGGTCCCCCCATCGCCCGGTCCCCCCATCGCCCGGTGCCCCCATCACCCGGTCCGTCCATCGCTCGGTCCCCCCATCGCCTGGTCCGTCCATCGCCCAGTCCGTCCATCGCCCGGTGCCCCCATCGCCCGGTCCGTCCATCGCCCGGTCCCCCCATCGCCCGGTCCGTCCATCGCCCGGTACCCCCATCGCCCGGTCCGTCCATCGCCCGGTCCGTCCATCGCCCGGTCCGTCCATCGCCAGGTCCGTCCATCGCCCGGTCCCTCCATCGCCCGGTTCCCCCATCTCCCGGTCCGTCCATCGCCCGGTCCCTCCATCGCCCGGTCCCCCCATCTCCTGGTCCGTCCATCGCCCGGTCCGTCCATCGCCCGGTCCCCCCATCTCCCAGTCCGTCCATCGCCCGGTCCCTCCATCGCCCGGTCCCCCCATCTCCCGGTCCGTCCATCGCCCCCCTCCATCGCCCGGTCCCCCATCGCCCGGTCCGTCCATCGCCCGGTCCCCCCATCGCACACACTCTATCAGATTTCCCCCATCGCCCAGTCCCCCCATCGCCCGGTCCGTCCATCGCCCGGTCCCCCCATCTCCCGGTCCGTCCATCGCCCGGTCCCTCCATCGCCCGGTGCCCCCATCGCCCGGTCCGTCCATCGCTCGTTCCCCCCATCGCCCGGTCCGTCCATCGCCCGGTCCGTCCATCGCCCGGTCCGTCCATTGCCCGGTCCGTCCATCGCCAGCTCCCCCCATCGCCCAGTCCATCCATCGCTCGGTCCGTCCATGGCCTGGTCCCCCCATCGCCCGGTCCGTCCATCTCCCGGTCCCCCCATCGCCCGGTCCGTACATCGTCCGGTCCCGCCATCGCCAGGTCCCCCCATCGCCCGGTCCACCCATCGCCCGGTCCGTCCATCGCCCGGTCCGTCCATCGCCCGGTCCGTCCATCGCCCGGTCCCTCCATCGCCCGGTCCCTCCATCGCCCGGTTCCCCCATCTCCCGGTCCGTCCATCGCCCGGTCCCTCCATCGCCCGGTCCCCCCATCTCCCGGTCCGTCCATCGCCCGGTCCCTCCATCGCCCGGTCCCCCCATCTCCCGGTCCGTCCATCGCCCGGTCCCTCCATCGCCCGGTCCCCCCATCGCCCGGTCCGTCCATTGCCCGGTCCCCCCATCGCCCGGTCCGTCCATCGCCCGGTTCCCCCATCGCCCAGTCCCCCCATCGCCCGGTCCGTCCATTGCCCGGTCCCCCCATCGCCCGGTTCCCCCATCGCCCAGTCCCCCCATCTCCCGGTCCGTCCATCGCCCGGTCCCTCCATCGCCCGGTGCCCCCATCGCCCGGTCCGTCCATCGCTCGGTCCCCCCATCGCCCGGTCCGTCCATCGCCCGGTCCGTCCATCGCCCGGTCCGTCCATTGCCCGGTCCGTCCATCGCCAGCTCCCCCCATCGCCCGGTCCGTCCATCGCCCGGTCCGTCCATTGCCCGGTCCGTCCATCGCCAGCTCCCCCCATCGCCTGGTCCATCCATCGCTCGGTCCGTCCATGGCCTGGTCCCCCCATCGCCCGGTCCGTCCATCTCCCGGTCCCCCCATCGCCCGGTCCGTACATCGTCCGGTCCCGCCATCGCCAGGTCCCCCCATCGCCCGGTCCACCCATCGCCCGGTCCGTCCATCGCCCGGTCCCCCCATCGCCCGGTCCCCCCATCGCCCGGTCCCGCCATCGCCCAGTTCCCCCATCGCCCGGTACCCCCATCGCCCGGTCCGTCCATTGCCCAGTCCCCCCATCGCCCGGTCCGTCCATCGCCCGGTTCCCCCATCGCCCAGTCCCCCCCATCGCCCGGTCCCTCTATCGCCCGGTGCCCCCATCGCCCGGTCCGTCCATCGCTCGGTCCCCCCATCGCCCGGTCCGTCCATCGCCCGGTCCCCCCATCGGCCGGTCCCCCCATCTCCCGGTCCCCCCATCGCCCGGTCCCCCCATCGCCCGGTCCGTCCATCGCCCGGTCCGTCCATCGCCCGGTCCGTCCATCGCCCGGTCCCCCCATCGCCCGGTCCGTCCATCGCCCGGTCCCCCCATCGCCCGGTCTGTCCATCGCCTGGTCCCCCCATCGCCTGGTCCGTCCATCGCCCGGTCCGTCCATCGCCCGGTCCCCCCATCGCCCGGTCCCCTCATCGCCCGGTTCCCCCATCGCCCGGTCTGTCCATCGCCTGGTCCCCCCATCGCCCGGTCCGTCCTTCGCCCGGTCCATCCATCGCCCGGTCCCCCCCATCGCCCGGTCCGTCCATCGCCCCATCCCTCCATCGCCCGGTCCATCCATCGCCCGGTCCCCCCATCGCTCGGTCCGTCCATTGCCCGGTCCCCCCATTGCCCGGTCGATCCATCGCCCGGTCCCCCATCGCCCGGTCCGTCCATCGCCCGGTCCGTCCATCGCCTGGTCCCCCCATCGCCCGGTCCCCCCATCCCCCGGTCCCTCCATCACCCGGTCCCTCCATCACCCGGTCCCTCCATCACCCGGTCCTCCCATCACCCGTTCCCCCTATCACCTTCTCATTTTCGCAGCGCTGTGTGTGGGAGCTTGCTGTGCACAAATTGGCTGCCGCATTTCCCTACATTACAACAGTGACAACTCTTCAAAAGTACTTCATTGGCTGTAAGGCACTTTGGAACAACCTGAGGTAGTGAAAGGCGCTCTATAAATCCAAGTTGTTTCTGTTCCCTTTCTCACTCACTGCACCACCGGTCGGAATCGCAGCGTTAATTGCACATTAATTGTGTGGAGCCACGGATGCAGCACTTGTTTGTAAGACCATGTTTACACGCCTCGATGGCTCCTGACTCTCTTACAGTCTGGTGCCTGTGTCTGCCGATTCCCTCTCAGCCCCCCCTGCCTCCCACCCTCACCCCAATTAATCCTCCCCAACAGGCGCGGGTCTGGGTGGCACAGGCAGTGAACGGGATGGGGTGAGGGTCCCCTGTTTGTGCCAGTTTGTGCGGGGAATTGCGTTAACGTTCTCTGGGACCCAGTGGCCCGCAATGAAGTGGGAAACTCGGTGAGAATTTTCAGGTGGAGTCGGGCTGATTCTCAGTGCAGTCAACGCTCCGTGGCGCTGAAAATGGGGCACAGTGTGGTCGGGGCGGAGACGAGTGGGGTGGAGTGTCCGTCACTAGTGGGGCGGAGTGTGGGCGGGGTGGAGTAGGGGGGCAGATTGGGTGCGGAGTGGAGAGGGGGCGGGCAGAGAGGGTGCAGGACAGAGTGTGGTTGGGCCGGATTGGGGGCGGGGCGAAGAGGGGCGGGGCAGATTGGGGGTGGGGCAGAGTGGGGGAGGGGTGGAGTGGGGGCGGGGCAGAGTGGGGGAGGGGTGGAGTGGGGGCGGGGCAGAATGGAGTGGGGGCGGGGCAGAGTGGGGGAGGGGTGGAGTGGGGGCGGGGCAGAGTGGGGGATGGGTGGAGTGGGGGCGGGGCAGAGTGGGGGATGGGTGGAGTGGGGGCGGGGCAGAGTGGGGGACGGTGGAGTGGGGGCGGGGCAGAGTGAGGGATGGGTGGAGTGGGGGCGGGGCAGAGTGGGGGACGGTGGAGTGGGGGCGGGGCAGAGTGGAGTGGGGGCGGGGCAGAGTGGGGGAGGGGTGGAGTGGGGGCGGGGCAGAGTGGGGGATGGGTGGAGTGGGGGCGGGGCAGAGTGGGGGACGGTGGAGTGGGGGCGGGGCAGAGTGGGGGAGGGGTGGAGTGGGGGCGGGGCAGAGTGGGGGAGGGGTGGAGTGAGGGTGGGGGAGGGGTGGAGTGGGGGCGGGGCTGTGTGGGGGCGGGGCTGAGTGGGGGAGGGGCGGAGTGGGTGTGCAGGTTGGGGGCGGGGCGGAGTGGGGGCGGGACGGAGAGTGGGCGGGGCAGAGTGGGGGATGGGTGGAGTGGGGGCGGGGCAGAGTGGGGGAGGGGTGGAGTGGGGGCGGGGCAGAGTGGGGGAGGGGTGGAGTGAGGGTGGGGGAGGGGTGGAGTGGGGGCGGGGCTGTGTGGGGGCGGGGCTGAGTGGGGGAGGGGCGGAGTGGGTGTGCAGGTTGGGGGCGGGGCGGAGTGGGGGCGGGACGGAGAGTGGGCGGGGCAGAGTGGGGCGGGGCGGAGAGTGGGCGGGGCAGAGTGGGGCGGGGCGGAGTGGGGGCGGGGCTGAGTGGGGGAGGGGCGGAGTGGGGGAGGGGCGGAGAGTGGGCAGGGCTGAGTGGGGCGGGGCGGAGAGTGGGCGGGCAGAGTGGGGGTGGGGCAGAGTGGGGGCGGGGCTGTGTGGTCAATGCTCCACGTGATCAATGTCGGTCTGATGATGTCATCGCGTTGATGTGTCACTAAGTCCCTCCCCTTCAGTTAAAGGGGAGGGCCAATGAGAAGTCTGCAGCCACTTCAGTGGCAAACACTGAGCCTCCGGGGGCGGGGGGAGGGTTTCGGCCCGGCCAGCGGCCTGGCACCCAAGAGGGGGTAGTGTGCTGCCTGCTGGCGGACTGGCCAGACCCGGGGGTATAATTATCCACTGTCCTGGCAGTCGGCCGGCAATAAAAAATAAGGTGGAGCCGCGGCCGTGCCTCCTCTCCTGTCAGGGTGGCCGGGCTGCCCAGACACAGAATGGGCACCGACAGAAAAAGCTCTCCGTGGCACCGAGCGGCGGCAGTGCCCCTCCCGCAGGGCAATTTCTGAAAGGGGTTGGCGCCGGTTAGTAAGGGGGCGGTGCGGGCTCCCGCGGTGGAAAAACGGGCGAGGCACTCCCTACACCGCTCCAAAACTGAAGGAGGGCTGTATTTAAAATGGCAGCCCCTCCGCAGAGACTCGGGCCTTATAGAAAGTATAGTATTTACAGCACAGAACAGGCCGCTCGGCCCAACAGCTCGGTGCCGGTGTTGATGCTCCACACGAGGCAACTCCCACCCTCTTCATCTCACTCCATCAACATATCCTTCTCTTCCTTTCTCTCTCATGTGTTTCTCTAACTTCCCCTTTAATGCACCTATGCCAATCGCCTCAATCACTACTTCTCACCACTCTCCAGGTAAAGAAGTTTTTCCTGAATTACCGATTGGATTTATCAGTGACTATCTTCTATTGATGGCCCACCCCCGCCCCTCGTTCTGGTCTCACCCACAAGTGGAAACATCCTCCCTACGTCCATCCTTGCAAACCCTTTCATAATCTTGAAGACCTCTCTCAGGTCTCCCCTCAGTCTTCTCTTTCCTAGAGAAACGGGCCCCAGCCAGTTCCGTCTTTCCTGGTCGGTATACCCTCTCAGTTCTGGTAGCATTCTAGTAAATCGTTTTTGCATCTTCTCCAGTGCTCCTATAGCCCTTTCAATAATATGGAGACCAGAACTGTGCACAACTTGGACTTGCTGACACCAGGGATTGTGGGGAGAGGGGGGTGGTGGATTAGATTGCATGGGCTGATAAGTGGCAAGTAACATTCGCGCCACACAAGTGCCAGGCAATGACTATCTCCAACAAGCGAGAATCTAACCACCGCCCCTTGACATTCAACGGCATTACCATCGCCGAATCCCCTACCATCAACATCCTGGGGGTCACCATTGACCAGAAACTTAACTGGACCAGACACATAACTACTGTGGCTACAAGAGCGGGTCAGAGGCTGGGTATTCTGCGGCAAGTGACTCACCTCCTGACTCCCCAAAGCCTTTCCACCATCTACAAGGCACAAGTCCGGAGTGTGATAGAATACTCTCCACTTGCCTGGATGAGTGCAGCTCCAACAACACTCAAGAAGCTCGACACCATCCAGGACAAAGCAGCCGCTTGATTGACACCCACCCACCACCTTAAACATTCACTCCCTCCACCACCGGCGCACCGTGGCTGCAGTGTGTACCATCTACAAGATGCACTGCAGCAACTCACCAAGGCTTCTTCAGCAGCACCTCCCAAACCCGCGACCTCTACTACCTAGGAGGACAAGGGCAGCAAGCGCATGGGAACACCACCAGCTCCACGTTCCCCTCAAAGTCACACACCATCCTGACCTGCAAATATATCGTCCGTTCCTTCATAGTCGCTGGGTCAAAATCCTGGAACTCCCTCCCTAACAGCACTGTGGGAGCACCTTCACCACACGGACTGCAGCGGTTCAAGAAGGTGGCTCACCACCCCCTTCTTCAGGGCAATGAGGGATGGACAATAAATGCTGGCCTTGCACCACCACATCCCAGGAACTAATTTTTAAAAAAGTGACAGCGAGTTGGCAGTCCATTCTATCTCTTTCCCCATTTATACTTCCATTGAAGTTAAATGGGGAGCGATGTAGGAGGGGCTGCTGACTCGCTAGCGATGGTTCTGCCCCATCGCACAGCGACAGAATGATCCCGCCGGACGGTGTACACATGAAGTCAGAGACAGCCCTACTGGACATCTGGCAAACACAAGAGCACGGAGCTTCCCGGAGTGAGCAGACTTTGCGGACTGCCATGTAAATGGTCCTTTTTATACAGAGTCCCAGGAGACTGCTACATAGCGATCGGGAGCTGGAACCACGGCCCATGTTAAAGAAAGAAAGACGCGCATTTATACAGCATCTTTCACTACCACAGGACGTCTCAAAGCATTTTGCAGCCAATGAAGCCCTTTTGGAGTGCAGTCACTGTTGTAATGTGGGAAACGCAGCAGCCAATTTGCACACAGCAAGCTCCCACAAACAGCAATGTGATAATGACCAGGTCATCTGTTTTTTTGTTACGCTGATTGAGGGATAAATATTGGTCAGGATACCGGTGATAACTCCCCTGCTCTTACATAAGAACATAAGAAATAGGAGCAGGAGTGGGCCATTCGGCCCCTCGAGCCTGCTCCGCCATTCAATGAGACGATGGCTGACCTTCGACCTCAACTCCACTTTCCTGCACTATCCCCATATCCCCTGATTCCCTTAATGTCCAAACATCTGTCGGTCTCTGTCTTGAATATACTCAAAGACTGAGTCTCCACAGCTCTCTAGGGTAGAGAATTCCAAAGATTCACCACCCTCTGAGGGAAGAAGTTTCTCCTCATCTCAGTCCTAAATGGCCGACCCCTTATTCTGAGACTGTGACCCCTGGTTCTAGACTCCCCAGCCAGAGGAAACATCCTCCCTGCATCTACCCTGTCAATCCCTGTAAGAATTTTGTATGTTTCAATGAGATCACCTCTCATTCTTCTAAACAATCCCCCTATCCCAGGAATCAGTCTGGTGAACATTCGTTGCACTCCCTCTATGGCAAGTATATCCTTCCTTGGGTAAGGAGACCAAAACTGCACACAATACTCCAGGTGTGGTCTCACCAGGGCCCGATATAATTGCAATAAGATGTCTTTACACTCTTCTTTGAAATAGTGCCATGGGATCTTTTACATCTACCTGAGAAGGTAGACGGGGGCCTTGGTTTAGTGTCTTATCTGAAAGACGGCACCTCTGACTGTGTAGCACTCCTTCAGCACTGCACTGGGAGTATCAGCAGAGATTTTTGTGCTCATGTCCCTGGAGCGGGACTTGAACCCTCAACCTTCTGACTCTGAGGAGAGCCTGCTACCCACTGAGCCATGTGGCCATTCCGGCCTGCTCCACCATTCAATCAGATCATGGCTGATCTGTACCTCAACTCCATTTGCCCGCCTTGGGTCCGTAACTCTGATATGCCCTTGCCCAACAAAAATCTTATTGATCTCAGTCTTGAAAGCTCCAATTGCCCCCGCCCCCCAGCCCAACCATCCATAGCCTTTTTGCAGGAGAGAGTTCCAGATTTCCATGACGTTCTGTGTGAAGATGTGCTTCCTGACACCAGTCCTGATTGGCCTGGCTCTAATTTTACGTCCCCCTTGCTCTTGATTCCCCCACCAGAGGAAATTGTTTCTCTGTATAGATCCCATCGAATGCTGGTAACATTCCAAACTCCTTTCCTCCAACCCCTCTTCCCCAATCCAGGAATACTGAGGCTAAGTATATAACCACCTCCCACCGCCGGGCCACACAGGAACAGCCCTTCGATCCTGTTCCATTCAATGAGATCACGGCTGATCTGCGACCTAACTCCATATATCTGCCTTTGGAGGGGGGTTACCTTATGATGATAGATTGAGTAGACTGGGTCTTTACTCGTTGGAGTTCAGAAGGATGAGGGGTGATCTTATAGAAACATTTAAAATAATGAAAGGGATAGACAAGATAGAGGCAGAGAGGTTGTTCCCACTGGTCGGGGAGACTAGAACTAGGGGGCACAGCCTCAAAATACGGGGGAGCCAATTTAAAACCGAGTTGAGAAGGAATTTCTTCTCCCAGAGGGTTGTGAATCTGTGGAATTCTCTGCCCAAGGAAGCAGTTGAGGCTAGCTCATTGAATGTATTCAAGTCACAGATAGATAGATTTTTAACCAATAAGGGAATTAAGGGTTACGGGGAGCGGGCGGGTAAGTGGAGCTAAGTCCACGGCCAGATCAGCCATGATCTTATTGAATGGCGGAGCAGGCTCGAGGGGCTAGATGGCCTACTCCTGTTCCTAATTCTTATGTACTTATGTTCTTATGTTCTTATGGCCCTCCAACCAAAGCTGTTCTGTAACCAGATGGTATGGATGGATGTGAGCAAGGTACATGAACTCTCCCATCTAAGTTTATTTTCCTGCATTCTGTCTGTAGGTGGCTAAGATTGAAGTTGGGCACATGCACCATGGTGATCTGTGATTCTGACCTAACTCTCTTCCATCACTGTGTCTGCAAAGCCCCTCTGTTGGTGGGCTACTCTCCAGAATCAGTCTGGTGAACCTTCGCTGTATTCCCTCAATAGCAAGAATGTCCTTCCTCAGATTAGGAGACCAAAACTGTACACAGTACTCAAGATGTGGGCTCACCAAGGCCCTGTACAGCTGCAGTAAGACCTCCCTGCTGCTATACTCACATTCTCTAGCTATGAAGGCCAACATACCATTTGCCTTCTTTACTGCCTGCTTGTAAAATAGTAAAATAGTGTAAACTCATATTAAGCTGGCATTCCTGGGTTCAGGTCTACCTATACACCAGGCAGGATTTCAGTCAGTCACTGATTGTGCTCCAGTGCAGATAGGATATAAGTTCCTTTTCACAACACAGCTCGGAAGAGAAAAGGGATGAAAGGCTATGGAGAATTGTAATGATCTCTCACACATCCAGAATGTAATACACCTAAAAGACATGAATTAACATGTGGACGGAATGACTGCCCCTCCACCTCTAACTCCACCTCTCCCTGCCCCTCCCATCTCCCATGTTAAGAAGGCATATGGAATGCTTGCCTTTATTAGCCGAGGCAGAGAATACCAGAGCAGGGGGGGTTATGCGTGAACTGTATAAAACACTGGTTAGGCCACAGCTGGAGTACTGCGTGCAGTTCCGGTCACCACATTACAAGCAAGACGTGATTGAACTAGAGAGGGTACAGAGAAGATTTACGAGGATGTTGCCTGCACTGGAGAATTTTAGCTATGAGAAAAGATTGGATAGGCTGGGGTTGTTTGTTTTGAAACAGAGGAGGCTGAGGGGAGACCTGATTGAGGTGTATAAAATTATGAGGGGCCTGGATAGAGTGGTTAGGAAGGGCCTATTTCCCTTGGCAGAGGGGTCAACAACCAGGGGGAATAGATTTAAAGTAATTGGGGGGAGGTATGGAGGAGATATGAGGGGAAATTTCTTCACCCAGAGGGTGGAGGGGTTCTGGAACTCACTGCCTGAAAGGGTGGTAGAGGCAGAAAGCCTCACCACATTTAAAAAGTACTTGGATGTGCACCTGAAAAACAGGGCTACGGACCGAGAGCTGGAAAGTGGGATTAGGCTGGGTAGCTCTTGGTCGGCCGGCACGGACACGATGGGCCGAATGGCCTCCTTCTGTGCTGTAAATTTCTATGACCACTGGAGGGGCTGATCACACCCTCTCTCCTTCCCCCTCCACCTCTACATTCACCTCTCTCTGTCCCTCAATGATGGCCGAGCCCAGCACATGCCTACAAAAGGCAAGGCTGAAGCATTTACATCCATCTTCTCCCTGCACTCTCTCTCTATCTCTCCTTTCCTTCTCTGTCTATCTCTCTGTCTCTCTCTCTCCTTTCTTTCTTTCTGTCTCCCTTTCCTCTCTCTCTGTCTTCCTTTCTTTTCCTGTATATCTCTCTCTCTCCTTTCTCTCTGTGTGTCTCTCTCTCTCTGTCTTTATCTCTCCCTTCTCTCTCTTGGTCTACCTCTGTCTCTATCTCTCCTTCCTCTCTCGGTCTCTCCTTCCTCTCTTTGTGTCCGTTTCTGTTTCTGTATCTCTCCATCTCCTTACTCTCTCTTTTTACTCCCTGTCCTTTCCCTCTCTGTCGCTATATCTCTATCTCTCCATTATTTATTTCTGTCTCTCCATTCTCTCTGTCTCTCTCTCTCTGTCTCTCTTTCTCTCTCTCTCTCTGTGTCTCTACCTCTCCTTTCTCTCTCTTTCTATCTGCCCTTTCTCTCTCCCTTTCTCCCTCTCTCTGTGTCCCTATCTCTTCTTTCTTTCTCTCTCGCTCTCCCTGTGTCTCTACCTCCTTTGTCTCTCTCTCTCTTCGTTTGCTCTGTATGCTGCTGTATCGCGGAAACCGATGGGCCGAAATGGCCTCCTCCCGAGCTGTAAATTTCTCTGATTCTATGCTATCTCTCTTTGCCTGTTCCCCTCGGTTGTTGAGTGTGTTGTTTGATGGGGAGGAGCCCGTGTACAATGGTGCGAGCTGTAATTACTGAGTTGCAGGGTATGGCTCGCGCCAGGTGTATTGACGCAAACCCAAAACACGGGGCTTTGTGGGACTAATTAAACACCGCTCTCACCTCCCTCCCCCCGGGGATTCCCAACACCATCTGTTGAAGGTCAGACCCAACGATCTGTCGGTGTGACTGATCCAACCCCACGCCCGGCCATTTCACCACCGTTCTAATCGTAATGGGTCGGAATTCGTGTCGTTAACTGAACCGAATATGGGGCGGGGCGTGGAACGGGCGGTCAATGTATTCACGCCCGTATACCACTGCTGCCAGAATGCATCTCCCCCCGACCTTCGCCCCCACACACGGGGTTTGTGGGAGTCTGCGAATGCTCACCGTGACCTCAGCACCCAGCCGTGTGGCGTGTGGGAGACTCCCGAGTCACTGGATGTACGCTCTCCCCCCCTCCCTCTCCCCCCCAACCTCTCCCTCCCAACCTCTCCCCCCAACCTCTCCCCCAACCTCTCCCCCCAACCTCTCCCTCCTCCCTCTCCCCCCAACCTCTCCCCTCAACCTCTCCCCCCAAACTCTCCCCCCTCCCTCTCCCCCCAACCTCTCCCCCCAACCTCTCCCCCCAACCTCTCCCCCCAACCTCTCCCCCTCAACCTCTCCCCCCTCCCTCTCCCCCCAACCTCTCCCCCCAACCTCTCCCCTCAACCTCTCCCCCCAAACTCCCCCCCCAACCTCTCCCCCTCCCTCTCCCCCCAACCTCTCCCCCCAACCTCTCCCCCCAACCTCTCCCCCCCAACCTCTCCCCCAACCTCTCCCCCCTCCCTCTCCCCCCAACCTCTCCCCCCAACCTCTCCCCCCTCCCTCTCCCCCCAACCTCTCCCCCCCAACCTCTCCCTCAACCTCTCCCCTCAACCTCTCCCCCCCAACCTCTCCCCCAACCTCTCCCCTCAACCTCTCCCCTCAACCTCTCCCCCCAAACTCTCCCCCCTCCCTCTCCCCCCAACCTCTCCCCCCAACCTCTCCCCCCAACCTCTCCCCCCAACCTCTCCCCCCAACCTCTCCCCCTCAACCTCTCCCCCCTCCCTCTCCCCCCAAACTCCCCCCCAACCTCTCCCCCCTCCCTCTCCCCCCAACCTCTCCCCCCAACCTCTCCCCACTCCCTCTCCCCCCAACCTCTCCCCCCATCCTCTCCCCCTCAACCTCTCCCCCCCCAACCTCTCCCCTCAACCTCTCCCCCCCCAACCTCTCCCCTCAACCTCTCCCCCTTAACCTCTCCCCCCCAACCTCTCCCTCCCCTACCTTCCCGCCCTCTCCCTCCCCCACCCTCCCTCCCAACCTCTCCCTCCCCAACCTCTCACTCCCCCACCTTCCCTCCCCAACCTCCCCCTCCCCCACCCTCCCTCCCAACCTCTCCCTCCCCCACCCTCCCTCCCAACCTCTCCCTCCCCAACCTCTCCCTCCCCCACCTTCCCTCCCTCTCCCTCCCCAACCTCTCCCTCCCCCACCTTCCCTCTCTATCTCTCCCCCTCCTCAACCTCTCCCTTCTCAACCTCTCCCTCCCCCACCTTCCCTCCCTCTCCCTCTTCCTCCCCAACCTCTCCCTCCACCACCTTCCCTCCCTCTCCCTTCCCCTCCCCAACTTCTCCCTCCCCAATCTCTCCATCCCCCTCACCACCCCCCTCCCCAATCTCTCCTTCCCGCTCCCTAACCTCTCCCTCCTGCTCCCCCAATGTCTCCTGTGCACTCCACATTTCTCTCTCCCCTCCCACTCCCCCAACATACCTTTACTATGCTCCAAAGCTCTCTCTCCCCCTCCCCAACCACTCTCCCCCTCCCCAACCTCCCCATCCCCTCCCCCAACCTCTCCCATCCATTCCACAACATTCCCCTCCCCACTCCCGCTCCCCCGACTTCTCCCACCACCCCTCCCCTCTCCCACAACCTCCCTTCCCTCCGCTCCCTACCTCTCCCTCCCCCTCTCCCCTTTTCCCTCTCCACCTCCCCTCCCCCTCCCCTCCCTGTCCCTCCCTCTCCCTTGCCTCCGCCTCCCCCCTCCTCCGCCATGCCCTTTCCCCACCTCACTGCAGGAGGAAGCAAAATAAAATCATGGCAGGGGGTGGGGGGGACACAGAGAGGGTGAAATTTAATTTGGGCCAGGGGCCACATCACCAGTTACACCCCACAATATTCAGTCCAGTGAAGTCAGTTCCCAGAAAATGGCTGTCCAATCATTGACCCATTGAAGGTGGCTCTTCTCCTTCCCTCAGGCTCAGAGTGTTCAAACTCTTTGCACTGCCCACCACTCTTAACTCATTCCTTCTCAGGAGCCCAAAGCAATGGAGGCCCCTCAGCCTCTACCTCAGGCTGTCAAAACTCGAGCTTGGTGCCATCTCATCGTTTGCCTCAAGCCCCCCCAACACCATTCAGCCCTGGAGGTGCCTTGCTCATTGGGCCCTTGCTGCTTCCCCGATTGATCAGTGGAAACAATGATCATAAACTGCTTGAATGAAGAAAGAACGAGCGTACATTTATTTATAAAGCACCTTTCAGGACGGCCCAATGAAGTACTTTTGGAGTGTAGTCACTGTTGTAATGTGGGAAACGCGGCAGCCAATTTGCGCACAGCAAGCTCCCACAAACAGCAATGTGATGATAACCAGATCATCTGGGTTTTTTTTGTTGGTTGAGGGATAAATTTTGGCCCCCGGACACCAGAGAGAACTCCCCTGCTCTTTTTCCAAATACTGGCCAAGGGGATCTTTTACATCCACCTGAGAGAGCAGACGGGGCCTCGGTTTAACGTCTCATCCGAAAGATGGCATCTCCGGCAGTGCAGCACTCCCTCAGCATTGCGCTGGAGTGTCAGCCTGGATTTATGTGCTCAAGTCCCTGGAGTGGGACTTGAACCTTCTGACTCAGAGGCGAGAGTGCTGCCCACTGAGCCACACCTAACACGACTAGTATGTTACGACTAAGTATGGTTTTGCAGTCTTATTATCAATGTCGTTTTTACATCGGATTTTCTTGATACTTCTTAAGATACCTTATAATCTGGCTGAAGTGAAAATTGAGTACTTTAGTGAGATATTGTGGTGATTTCATTGAAGGAAGATGGACATCAATATCCTGCAAAAGTCCCAACAGGTTTCAATAAATATAATGGACAAAAGTCCCCTGATAGGGGAACAAACTTTTTAAAGTGCTGTTCCCTGGAAAAGGGACTTTCTGTCATAAAAGGAAATTTCAAAATCACTGCAGGTGATTTGTGCTGACACCCAACATCTCAAATCAAAATTCTCCCCCTTGTTTACAAATCCCTCCATGGCCCTCGCCCCTCCCTATCTCTGTAATCTCCTCCAGCCCCACAACCCCCCCGAGATGTCTGCGCTCCTCTAATTCTGCCCTCCTGACCATCCCTGATTATAATCGCTCCACCGTCGGTGGCCGTGCCTTCAGCTGCCTGGGCCCCAAGCTCTGGAACTCCCTCCCTAAACCTCTCCACCTCACTTTCCTCCTTCAACCCGCTCCTTAAAACCTCCCCCTGTGACCAAACCTGCCGTATTTTCTCCCTGTGTGGCTCGGTGTCAAATTTGGTTCGATGACACTCCTGTGAAGCGACCTGGGACGCTTTACTACAACAACAACAACCTGTATTTATATAGCGATTTAGCGTAGTGAAATGTCCCAAGGCACTTTCCAGGAATATTAAGAGATTAAAAATATTTGACACCGAGCCGCGTAAATGGAAATTACGGCAGGTGACCAAAAGCTGGGTCACAGAGGGAGGTTTTAAGGAGCGGGTTGAAGGAGGAAAGTGAGGTGGAGAGGTTTAGGGAGGGAGTTCCAGAGCTTGGGGCCCAGGCAGCTGAAGGCACGGCCACCGATGGTGGAGCGATTATAATCAGGGATGGTCAGGAGGGCAGAATTAGAGGAGCGCAGACATCTCGGGGGGTTGTGGGGCTGGAGGAGATTACAGAGATAGGGAGGGGCGAGGGCCATGGAGGGATTTGTAAACAAGGGGGAGAATTTTGAAGTCCTGCCAGATCTACCTGTATTGGCTATGCTCGCGGGATTCAATATACCTCAGGGGCAGGAACAGGGAGTGCCCCAGACCATGGAAACTGCCCCCTAATTCAGCACAGATAGGTAACTGTACCCAGAGAACCCATAAGAAAGATTGATGTGGGATAGAGGTAAAAACTAACACAGGTTCAGTGAGGGCAGGGAGGGGCTCCTCTGGGGCTGGGGGTTCAAGCCACACCTTTGGGGTCGAGTTCAAAGAGCCAAGGACGGGAAAGGACTGCTGGTTTTGGGGTCGGGTCAAAAGAATCATAGAAGGATACAGAACAGGAGGCCATTCGGCCCATCGTGCCTTTGAAAGAGCTGTCCCATTAATCCCACACCCCCTCCTCTTGTCCCAGAGCCCTGTGAATTTTTCCTTTTCAAGTATTTATACAATTCCCTTCTGAAAGTTACTGTTCAATGTGCTTCCACCAGGCAGTCCATTCCAAGTCAAAACAATTCTCGTCTCCCCTCTGGTTCCTTTGTCAGTTATCTTAAATCAGTATCCTCTGGTTACCCACCCGACTGCCAGTGGGAACGGTGTCTCCCGATATACTCAGTCAAAACCCTTCATTAGTACACACTGGGCAATAGGTTCATCATTCACTCCCCTCTGCTACTGTATGACCAGTGTGTGTCTCAGTGTCTCCTGTACATGTACAGTGTACACACTGGGTAAAGGGGAACGATTCACTCCCCTCTGATATTGTACAGCCCGTGTGTATCTCAGTGTCTCCTGTACATGTACAGTACACACTGGGTAAAGGGCAATGATTCACTCCCCTCTGATATTGTACACCAGTGTGTGTCTCAGTGTCTCCTGTACATGTACAGTGTACACACTGGGTAATAGGTTCATCATTCACTCCCCTCTGCTACTGTACAGCCCGTGTGTATCTCAGTGTCTCCTGTACATGTACAGTGTACACACTGGGTAATAGGTTCATCATTCACTCCCCTCTGCTACTGTACAGCCCATGTGTGTCTCAGTGTCTCCTGTACATGTACAGTACACACTGGGTAAAGGGCAGTGATTCACTCCGCTTTGCTACTGTACAGCCCATGTGTGTCTCAGTGTCTCCTGTACATGTACAGTGTACACACTGGGTAAAGGGGAACGATTCACTCCCCTCTGCTACTGTACAGCCCATGTGTGTCTCAGTGTCTCCTGTACATGTACAGTGTACACACTGGGTAATAGGTTCATCATTCACTCCCCTCTGCTATTGTACAGCCCGTGTGTGTCTCAGTGTCTCCTGTACATGTACAGTGTACACACTGGGTAATAGGTTCATCATTCACCTGCTCCTTCTGGCTCAGTATATGAGTGAGTTGGTTATTCCAGTTATGTGTGTTTAGGTGCTGGGGGAACAGGATGATGGAGCTGGGTCTGTGTGGTTCCTGGGTGTGCTTCTCCAGTCACTAATTTGCACAAACAGCGATTTGATTTTCGAAATGGGATCGGCAAAGGGGAATCGAATCGCCGGCCGACAGAACGTCCTCCCATGGCAGTATGCAAGCCTGAGCTTGCATCAAAGGGACAGATACGTATCAACGAACCACCCCTCCACCCCGCTCGGCATTTGGATAACTCGTCAATACTTTGGCAGGACGTCGCTGGTTTCCACGACACGCCTGCATGTTTAGCCTCGGCACCTGCGGTGCTCCCGTCGCCATAGAAACAAGGCCCCAGCGACATCCGCGGTCAGGGGCCCAGCAGGCCCTCGTGCGGAGTTCCCCTCTCCGCCATTTTAGTTGCGGCGGTCAATCCCGTCTCAGGCGCACGGCCTTTGACTCCCACGTTGAAGCAGCGGGTCAGGCTTACACGCCGCGCAGACGGGTTAAGCGGCCTGCGCTCGCCTTGCAGGCTCGTGGCCTCTCGGAGGCCCAACATGGCCGCCGAGGCGTCCGGGGATTTGCCCGAACGGTTCCCTGGGAGGGAGGGGCCTGCGATCGCTGCGTTCCGGACCCCACAGGGTTAAGGCGCAAAATGCCGCCGTTCGAATTTGTCGCAGTTCACTGGGTCTCCCCCCGCCCCCCCCCCCCCCCCCCCCCCCCCCAGCCACCACCTTCATCTCCCAAGACTCGCAATTACCTGTTAATATAATCAGTCGTCCATCGGGCCATCTCGGGGGAATACCCGGCAGCCAATGGGATCCCTGCCTCTGATTGTTGTAAACAGGCGGGGAGCAGACGGATCCTGAGCGGGGACGGGACGAGCCAGAGGTTGCGGCAAGCTCCAAAAAAAAAAAAAACGGCAGGAAGATGCTGGGCTCCGGCAAAGAAGCCTCCCCAAGTCAGTGAACCACCTTGACCCCAGCTTTCCCCACAGCAGGTGAGGTTCCTTTAATGTTGTGTTGAAAATGTCCCCGCTTTGTTTTGTTTTGAGGACCGCTTAAGTACGTATCGGCAAGATCAAATTTGCTGGGCAAGTAGGGAAATGAATACCTTTTGATGGATTGTGGTTTGTTTTTTTGGAAAAAAGCAAAGAAAACCTGTTGGATTAATAGCTGTGTGTGCGTGTTGGTGAGACAGATGGGTTGTTGCTAACCATTTATCGCTGGGTCTTGCAGTGACAGACTCTTGTGATCAGGTATCCCTCCGTACAATTATGAAACAGGCCACCACTCCCCACCCACAGCCCCAGTAGAGTCAGTGTTCTATCTATGAATGGTGCTGAATTCAATCAGAACCCCCCCATCACACCCCCCCCCCCCCCCCCCCCCCCCGGCCCCCATCGATAAGAAGCAATTGGTTTACGATTACAACGTTTGTGCTTCTGGGTTTTACCATCCCTCCCCCACCAACCCCCGTATAAAATGGTTGCATCCTAAGATGTCAGCGTTGACGGTATTATTTAAAGGGACCTTGTCCGTTTTACGGCGTGCGGATTCGCGCCCTGGCTGCGGGTGGTTTAAGAGTTGCAGCAGCCTCCTGTTGCCGATCAGCCGCATGACGCGACAGTTATCTCCGCAAGTCAGCTCGACTGGTTTAACTGGCCGAACGGGGAAGTTAACAATCTGGTAATGTGCAGCCTCGAGAGGGGACTTTTATCACAACTGCTCGAGACAAGTTTGATATAGACGCACCTTAATGGGGAAAAAGATAGAACTTGCATTTATATAGCGCCTTTCACAGTCTCAGGACGACCCAAACCACTATACAGCCAATGAAGTACTTTTTTTTGAAGTATAGTCACTGTTTTAATGTAGGAAATGGGGCAGCCAACTTGCGCACAGCACAGCAGTGTGATAATGACCAGATTATCTGTTTCAGAGATGTTGGTTGAGGGATAAATATTGGGCCCAGGACACCGGGGAGAACTCCCCTGCTCTTCTTCCAAATAGTGACCATGGGATCTTTTACATCCACCTGAGAGAGCAGACGGGGCCTCGGTTTAACGTCTCATCCGAAAGACGGCACCTCCAACAGTGCAGCACTCCCTCAGCACCGCACTGGAGTGTCAGCCTGGATTTTTGTGCACACGTCCCAGGAGTGGGACTCGAACCCATGACCTTCTGACTCAGAGGCGAGAGTGCTGTCCCCCCGAGGCCCGGCTGACAGCCGACAGGTCTCCGCTGGGCACTGACGCGCGATGTGGGGGGCTCACTCGAGGGGAACCTCCGTCCTGCCAGTGTGTCTCAGTACACCTACCAGCTGAATTAGTGCCAGTGAAATGGTGGGGGCGGAGCCAGTCTCTCTCTCTCTCCCCGTCTTGCTGTCCCGGCTGGACTTCCCCTGATACCTAGCAGCTTCCAACGCTGGCAGTACAACAGCCAGAACAAGACTCACCGTTTGTGAATCGCCCCCTCCCTGCCCCCCCATCCCCGAGGGCAAGAGCTGCCTTCTGATTCCAAACCTCTCCTGTTACAGCAAAGTCTCACTCTCCTGCCGATTGAAGATGCACCCATGGGGTACAGGTGTCTGGGCTCGATGGCAGGAATGCAGATTCCCTTCCGTGATACCAGACCTTCGATACTGCTGTGAAGTTTGATCGGGGGAATCTGCTTAAGCAGGAGGAGAAGGAGGAGAAAAGCTTATCTTGGGATGTTGTGAAATAGTGAACGGGCTTAGATTGATAGGATGGGATCACAGCCCTTTTGAGACAGTCCCCTCAGTAGGACTTTGTGACACGTTCCCTGAGCAGAAATTGTGAGACGCCCCCTGAGCAGGATTGGTGACACTCCCTGAGCAGGATTGGTGACACTCCCTGAGCAGGATTGGTGACACTCCCTGAGCAGGATTGGTGACACTTCCTGAGCAGGATTGGTGACACTCCCTGAGCAGGATTGGTGACACTCCCTGAGCAGGATTGGTGACACTCCCTGAGCAGGATTGGTGACACTCCCTGAACAGGATTGGTGACACTCCCTGAGCAGGATTGGTGACACTCCCTGAGCAGGATTGGTGACACTCCCTGAGCAGGATTGGTGACACTCCCTGAGCAGGATTGGTGACACTCCCTGAGCAGGATTGGTGACACTCCCTGAGTGTCTGTCACCGACCTGTGGAGTTCCCTGGTCCAGTGGAGCTGCAGTCACACTGTTCCCCCACTCACCCAGTGTTTGCCCAGCTGATATATTCTCCTTTATTTGTTGCACTAGTTAGCATATCAGTTGTGTGTCAGTAGATTAAGTAATCCTGTTACAACTGTCAGCCGTTGCTCAGTGGGCAGCACTCTCGCCTCTGAGTCACAAGGTCGTGGGTTCATGTCCCATTCCAGGGACTTGAGCACTAAAATCCAGTTTGACAGTACTGAGGGAGTGCTGCACTGTTGGAGGTGCCATCTTTCAGATGAGACGTTAAACCGAGGCCCCGTCTGCTCTCTCCGGTGGATGTCAAATATCCCAGGGCACTATTGCGAAGAAGAGCAGGGGAGTTATCGCCGGTGTCCTGGCCAATATTTATCCCTCAATCAACATAACAAAAAGCAGATGACCTGGTTCATTATCACATTGCTGTTTGTGGGAGCTTGCTGTGCACAGCTTGGCGGCCTTGTTTCCCACATTACAACAGTGACTACTCCTCTGGGACTGGGTGGTGCAGTGGGTCTGGTACTGCCCTTTCACTCTCTACGGCTAGTTCTAGGTTGTTACTCAGGGCCTGGGAGGACAGATGCACAAACGTTAGCGTCCTCGACCAGGCCAACAGCCCCAGCATTGAAGCACTGAACACACTCGATCAGCTCCGCTGGGCAGGCCACATAGTCCACATGCCCGACACGAGACTCCCAAAGTAAGCGCTCTACTCGGAACTTGTCCATGGCAAACAAGCCAAAGGTGGGCAGAGTAGACGTTACAAGGTCACCCTCAAAGCCTCCCTGTTAAAGTGCAACATCCCCACTGACACCTGGGAGTCCTTGGCCCTAAGTGGAGGAAGTGCATTTGGGAGGGCGCTGAGCTCCTCGAGTATTGTCGCAGAGAACATGCAGAAATCAAACGCGGGCAGCGGAAGGAGTGTGCGGCAAACCAGGCTCCCTGCCCACCCTTTCCCTCAACGACTATCTGTTCCACCTGTGACAGAGACTGTGGTTCTCATATTGGACTGCACAGCCACCTAAGGACTCATGCTAAGAGCGGAAGCAAGTCTTCCTCGATCCCGAGGGACGGCCTATGATGATGATGAAAATTTGATGTTACTGATCTTAGCCAGAGTATCAGAATTCTATGCAGCTCAGCATCCCTGGGGGACTAGAGATGGATAGTTACCAGGCAAGTTCAAGGCCCTTACTGCTCTCCAGGCACCACTGCTGAACAACGGGGGTTCAGGCAGGTCCAGGTTCGGATATGGGGCCCACATGAGCAAACCTCACGCTGGTCTCAGTCACAGATGAATAATGGCTGTTTGGGGTGAGGTCCTGGTGCATGAAACACACAGTTAGTATGCAGCTACAGCAAGTGATCAGGAAGACAAATGGAATATTAGCCTTTATTGCCAAGGGGATAGAGTATAAAAGCAGAGAAGTCCTGCTACAACTGTACAGGGTATTGGTGAGGCCACACCTGGAGTACTGCGTGCAGTTTTGGTTATTAAGTTATTTGTATTTAAGGAAGGATATATATTTTTTTGATGTTCTCTCACTGTTGCAATCTAGTAAAAGCTGCAACCAATTTGCACACAGCAAGCTCCCACAAACCGCGCCGTGATAATGACCCAGATAATCTATTTTTTTTTTAGTAGCGCTGGCTGAATTAGCCCCAGGACACCGGGGAGAACTCGCGGTCCCTGCTCTTCTTGCAACAGAGGCGGTGGGATTTTCTACGTCCACCCGAGAGGGCAGACGAGGCCTCGGTTTAACGTCCCATCCGAAAGATGGCACCTCCGACCATGCTGTGCTCCATCGGTGCCGCATTATGGGCTCGAGTCTCTGGAGTGGGACTTGAAGCACAATCTTCTCTCGCATTCCTTCCAATGACCCCAGCGAACCGTCATCTCGAGGACGAGGCTCGAGGGCCAACCACACCTCCACGACACAAGAGAAGGTTCACTCGGTTGATTCCGGAGATGAGGGGGTTGACTTATGAAGAAAGGTTGAGTAAGTTGGGCCTCTACTCATTGGTGTTCAACAGAATGAGAGGTGATCTTATTGGAACTTATATGATACTGAGGGGGCTTGACAAGGTGGATGCAGAGAGGATATTTACGCTCATAGGGAAAACTAACACCAGGGGACGTAGTCTCACAATAAGGGGCCGCCCATTTAAAACTGAGTTGAGGAGGAATTTCTTCTCTCAGAGGGTTGTAAATCTGTGGAATTCTCTGCCCCAGAGAGCTGTGGAGGCTGGTTCATTGAATATATTTAAGGCGGAGATCGACAGATTTTTGAGCGATAAGGAATAAAGGGTTATGGGGAGCGGGCGGGGAAGTGGAATCAGATCAGCCTTGATCTTATTCAGTGGCGGAGCAGGCTCGAGGGGCCAGGTGGCCGACTCCTGCTCCTATTTCTTATGTTCTTGTGTCGTGGAGGTGTGGTTGGCCCTTGAGTCTCGCCCTCGAGATGACGGTTCGCTGGGGCGATTGGACGGAATGCGAGAGAAGATTGTGCTTCAAGTCCCACTCCAGAGACTCGAGCCCATAATGCGGTACTGAGGGAGCGCGGCATGGTCGGAGGTGCCGCCTATCAGGATGGGACGTTAGACCGAGGCCCCGTCTGCCCTCTCGGGTGGACGTAGAAAATCCCACCGCCTCTGTTGCAAGAAGAGCAGGGACCGCGAGTTCTCCCCCCGGTGTCCTGGGGCTAATTCAGCCAGTGCTACTAAAAAAAAATAGCTTATCTGGGTCATTATCACGGCGCGGTTTGTGGGAGCTTGCTGTGTGCAAATTGGCTGCCGTGTTTCCTACTTTACAACAGCGAGAGAACATCAAAAGTGAAGTACCTCATTGGCTGTGAAGCACTTTGGGACGTGCTGAGGTGGTGAAAGGTGCTATATAAATGCAAGTTGGTTCTTTCCTTCCTTCCCGTGGGCTGTCACCTCACACTCTCACAGCACTGGCAGTACTGACAGCGTGAGAGGCCTGGGTATAAATAGAGTTGATGAGCGATGAGCACTGTAGCACAATCACTACAATCTTGGCAAACAGCTGCCTGCTTTTCTACTTCGAAGGAGTGCCCACCCACCGCCCAGGCTGTTGGACGCGCTAGGCCGCAGCCCTCGGCCTACTCCGAGGCTTTCACGGTTCGCCCCCCCGCCCACCGCTCCTCCACCGGAAGACCTTATTGGGGATGGACGGCAGCTGCAGCTTCCAGTATTCCACTATGCTGCTCCACGAATACCCGGAGGAGGAAATCCGGGAAACCATGCTGGAGGAAGGAGACACAGCCTACCAAGCCGACCTCAGTCTGGAAATGCACCTGGAGCAGGTGAGTGATGTCCGATCATCTTCTTTCACATTGACAGCTGGACAGGGGAGACGGAGACTGTGTCATTGGGCCATTCGGCCCCTCGAGCCTGCTCCGCCATTCAATGATCCTCTACCCTGAACTCCACTTTCCTGCACTATCCCCATATCCCTTGATTCCCTTAGTGTCCAAAAATCTATCGGTCTCTGTCTTGAATATACTCAAAGACTGAGCCTCCACAGCTCTCTGGGGTAGAGAATTCCAAAGATTCACCACCCTCTGAGTGAAGAAGTTTCTCCTCATCTCAGTCCTAAATGGCCAACCCCTCATTCTGAGACTGTGACCCCTGGTTCTAGACTCCCCAGCCAGGGGGAAACACCCTCCCTGCATCTACCCTGTAAGAATTTTGTATGTTTCAATGAGATCACCTCTCATTCTTCTAAACTCTAGAGAATATAGGCCTAGTCTACTCAATCTCTCCTCATAAGACAATCCCCCCCATCCCAGGAATCAGTCTGATGAACCTTCGTTGCACTCTATGGCAAGTATATCCTTCCTTAGATAAGGAGACCAGAACTGTACACAGTACTCCAGGTGTGGTCTCACCAGGGCCCGATATAATTGCAGTAAGACGTCTTTACTCTTATACTTTTGAAAGACCTGTCCAATTAGTCCCACTCCCCCCCACTCTTTCCCCAAAGCTTTGCAAGCTTTCCCCCTTCAAGTATTTATCCAATTCTCTTCTGAAAGTTATTATTGAATCTTCCCTCACCTCCCTTTCAAGCAACGCATTCCAGATCGTAACAACTCGCTGCGGAAAAACAATCCTCCTCTCCTCCCGCTCTGGTTCTTTTGCTGCTGACCATAAATCCTTGACCTCTGGTTACCCGTGTCACTGGAAACAGTCTCTCCCGACCTGCTCGATCGCAACTCCTCCTAATTTTGCACCCCTCTATTAAATCTCCTGTTAAACCTCTAGTGGTTCTACCAAGGCAGCTGGGGAGGGACATAGGGACAGGAGGAGGCCATTCAGCCCCTCGAGCCCGTTCAATTCGATCATGGTTGACCTGTATTTTAACTCCATTTGCCGCCTTAGTTCCCTATCCATTAATACCCTTGCCCAACAAAAATCTATCCGTCTCAGATTTGAAATAGTCAATTGATCCCCCCGCGCCCCCCCCCCCCCCACAGCCTCAGCAGCTTTTTGCGGGAGAGAGTTCCAAATTCCCACGACCCTTTGTGTGAAGGAATGCTACCTGACCCCTGAACGACCTGGTTCTAATTTTAAGGTTCCGTCCCCTTAAGAATAGAAGAAATAGGAGCAGGAACCGGCCCTACAGCCCCTCGAGCCTGCTCCGCCATTCAATAAGATCATGGCTGATCATCGACCTCAACTCCACTTTCCCGCCCGATCACCATATCCCTCGATTCCCCCAGACTCCAAAAATCTATCGATCTCAGCCGTGAATATATTCAGAGACTCAGCATCCACAGCCCTCTGCGGCAGAGAATTCCAAAGATTCACAACCCTCCGAGTGAAGAAATTCCTCCTCATCTCTGTCTTAAATGGCCTCCCCCTTCTCCTGAGACTGTGTCCCCCGTCAGAATTTTAAACGTTTCTATGAGGTCCCCTCTCATTCTTCTGAACTCCAGTGAATACAAGCCCAGTTGATCCAGTCTTTCTTGATAGGTCAGTCTCGCCATCCCGGGAATCAGTCTGGTGAACCTTCGCTGCACTCCCTCAATAGCAAGAATGTCCTTCCTCAGGTTAGGAGACCAAAACTGTACACAATACTCCAGGTGTGGCCTCACCAATGCCCTGTACAACTTTGGCAACACCTCCCTGCCCCTGTACTCAAATCACCTCGCTATGAAGGCCAACATGCCATTTGCTTTCTTAACCGCCTGCTGCACCTGCATGCCAACCTTCAATGACTGATGTACCATGACACCCAGGTCTCGTTCACCTCCCCTTTTCCTAATCTGTCACCATTCAGATAATAGTCTGTCTCTCTGTTTTTACCACCAAAGTGGATAACCTCACATTTATCCACATTATACTTCATCTGCCATGCATTTGCCCACTCACCTAACCTATCCAAGTCGCTCTGCAGCCTCACAGCATCCTCCTCGCAGCTCACACTGCCACCCAACTTAGTGTCATCCGCAAATTTGGAGATACTACATTTAATCCCCTCGTCTAAATCATTAATGTACAGTGTAAACAGCTGGGGCCCCAGCACAGAACCTTGCGGTACCCCACTAGTCACTCTAGACAGGTTAGATGCAGGAAGAATGTTCCCAATGTTGGGGAAGTCCAGAACCAGAGGACACAGTCTAAGGATAAGGGGGAAGCCATTTAGGACCGAGATGAGGAGGAATTTCTTCACCCAGGGAGTGGTGAACCTGTGGAATTCTCTACCACAGAAAGTTGTTGAGGCCAATTCACTAAATATATTCAAAAAGGAGTTAGATGAAGTCCTTACTACTAGGGGGATCAAGGGGTATGGCGAGAAAGCAGGAATGGGGTACTGAAGTTGCATGTTCAGCCATGAACTCATTGAATGGCGGTGCAGGCTAGAAGGGCCGAATGGCCTACTCCTGCACCTATTTTCTATGTTTCTATGTTTCTATGTTTCTAGGCTCTCCAGCCAGGGGAAACAACCTCTCAGCATCTACCCTGTCAATCCCCTGAAGAATCTTGTTCTGGATTCTTCCCCCACCAGAAGAAATAGTCTCTCTCTCTCTACCCTATCAAATCCATTAATCATCTTAAACACTCAATTATCTCACCCCTTAATCTTCAATACTCTGAATACCAGCCTAGTCTATGCAACCTGTCCTCATAATCTATCCCCGGTATCGTTCTGGTGCATCTGCACTGCTCCCCTCCAAGGCCAGTATAGCCTTCCTGAGATGCGGTGCCCAGAATTGAACGCAGTGACTCCAGGCGGTGTCTGACCAGAGCTCCGTACAAGGACAGGGGCCTCCCGATCTTCACTCTTCGTCTTACATAAGAACATAACAAATAGGAGCAGGAGTCGGCCATACGGCCCCTCGAGCCTGCTCCACCATTCAATAAGGTCATGGCTGATCTGATCATGGACTCAGCTCCACTTCCCTGCCCGCTCCCCATAACCCTTTATTCCCTTATCGCTCAAAAATCTGTCTATCTCCACCTTAAATATATTCAATGACCCAGCCTCCACAGATCTCTGGGGCAGAGAATTCCACAGATTTACAACCCTCTGAGAGAAGAAATTCCTCCTCATCTCAGTTTTAAATGGGCGACCCCTTATTCTGAGACTATGTCCCCTAGTTTTAGTTTCCCCCATCAGTGGAAATATCCTCTCTGCATCCACCTTGTCGAGCCCCCACATCTTATATGTTTCGATAAGATCACCTCTCATTCTTCTGAACTCCAATGAGTAGAGGCCCAACCTACTCAACCTTTCTTCATAAGTCAACTCCCTCATCTCCAGAATCAACCGAGTGAACCTTCTCTGAACTGCCTCCAATGCAAGTATATCCTTCCTTAAATACGGACACCAAAACTGTATGCAGTACTCCAGGTGTGACCTCACCAATACCCTTGACAGTTGTAGCAGGACTTCTCTGCTTTTATACTCTATCCCCCTTGCAATAAAGGCCAACATTCCATTGGCCTTCCTGATCACTTGCTGTACCTGGATACTAACCTTTTGTGTTTCATGCACAAAGACCCACAGGTCCCTCTGTCCTGCAGCACTTTGCAATTTGTCAACATTTAAATTATAATTTGCTTTTCTATTTTTTTCTGCTGAAATGGATAACCTCACATTTTCCCACATTATTCTCCAGCTGCCAATTTTTTACCCACTCGCTTAGCCTGTCTCTATCCCTTTGCAGATTTTTTGTGTCCTTGTCACAACTTGCTTTCCCACCCATCTTTGTATCATCAACAAACTTGTCTACATTACACTCGGTCCCTTCATCCAAGTCACTAATATAGATTGTAAATAGTTGAGGCCCCAGCACCGATCCCTGCAGCATCCCACGAGTCACTGTTTGCCAACCAGAAAATGACCCCTTTATTCTGACTCTCTGTTTTGTGTTAGTTAGCCAATCCTCTATCCATGCTAATATATTACCTCCAACCCCGTGAACTTTTATCTTGTGCAGTAACCTTTTATTTGGCACCTTATCAAATGCCTTCTGGAAATCCAAATACACCACATCCACTGGTTCCCCGTATCCATCCTGCTTGTTACATCCTCAAAGAACTCCAGCAAATTTGTCAAACATGGTCTCCCTTTCTCACCTCTCACTCTCCTCCTCCTCTCTCCTCCCTCTCTCTCTCCACCCACCCTCCCTTCTCCACCCTCCCTCTCTCCACCCTCCTCCCCTCTCTCCACCCTCCCTCTCTCCCCCTCCCCTCTCTCCTCTCCACCCTCCCTCTCTCCACCCTCCCTCTCTCCACCCTCTCTCTCTCCACCCTCTCTCGCCACCCTCTCTCGCTCCACCCTCTCTCTCTCCACCCTCTCTCTCTCCACCCTCTCTCTCTCCACCTCCCTCTCTCCATCCTCTCTCCACCCTCTCTCTCTCCACCCTTTCTCTCTCCACCCTCTCTCTCTCCATCCTTTCTCCACCCTCTCTCTCTCCACCCTCCCGTTCCACACTCTCCCTCCACACTCTCTCTCTCCACCTTCTCTCTCTCCATCCTCCCGTTCCACCCTCTCCCTCTACACTCTCTCTCTCCACCCTCTCCACCTGCTTTCTTCACACTCTCTCTCTCCACTCTCTCTCCCTCCATCCTCTCTGCCTTCACTCTCTCTCTCTCCACCCTCTCTCTCTCCACCCGTGCCCTCTTCACCCTCTCTCTCTCCATCCTCTCTCTCCACCACCCTCTCTCCACTTCTCTCCATCCTCTCTCTCCACCCTCTCACTTCACCCTCTCTCTCTCCACCTTCTTTCTCTCCATCCTCTCTCTCCACCCTCTCTCTCCACCCTCTTTCTCTCCATCATCTCTCTCTCCATCTCTCTCTCCATCCCTTCTCTCTCCACTGTCTCTCTCCACCGTCTCTCTCCATCCTCTGTCTCTCCATTCTCTCTCGCCACCCTCTCTATCTCCACCCTCCCTCTCTTGCTCCACCCACTCTCTCTCCACTCTCTCTCCACCCTCTCACTCTCCACCCTCTCTCTCACTCTACCCTCTCCCTCCTCTCCCTCCACCTTCCCCCCTTCCCCTGTTGGGCCAGCACTGAGAGACATTCGCAAGCCCTGCTTCCTTCTCACCCTCTCTCTCACAGGGTCAGCGTGGCTCAGTGCACAGCACTCTCGCCTCTGAGTCACAAGCTCATGGTCCAAGTCCTACTTCAGGGACTGGAGGCCATAATCTAGACTGACACTCCCAGTGCAGTGCTGAGGGAGTGCTGCACTGTCGGAGGTGCCGTCTTTTGGATGAGACGTTAAACCGAGGCCCCATCTGCTCTCTCAGGTAGACGTGAAATATCCCATGACACTTTTTCGAAGAAGAGCAGGGGAGTTATCCCCGGGCTCCTGGCCAATATTTATCCCTCAATGAACGTCACAAAAAACTGATTATCTGGTCATTATCACATTGCTGTTTGTGGGAGCTAGCTGAGTGTAAATTGGCTGCCGCGTTTCCCACATTACAACAGTGACTACACGCCAAAAGTACTTCATTGGCTGCAAAGTGCTTTAAGGTGTCCGGTGGTTTTAAAGGCGCTATATAAATGCAAGTCTTTCTTTCTCCCCTCCCCCTCTCAGGGAGCGCGGCACGATATTGGGGCGCAGGCGGCGGTGTGTGCCGGATGTGGAGTGGCGATCTACGACCGCTATGTGCTGTTTGCGGTGGACAAACCATGGCACGCCCGCTGCCTGAAGTGCTGCGTGTGTGAGCTGACCCTGGGCTCCGAGCTCACCTGCTTCGCCAAGGACGGGGACATCTACTGCAAGGAGGACTACTACAGGTACAACGCGTCGAGGCGGGGCGCTCCTCTCCCAGTGTCGGGGTGGGACTGACCCGTGCTCACACCACCTCACCCTGCTCCGTCTACCTGGGCCACCCAGCAGTTGATCCAGGCCCTCACCTCCCAAACCCCCAAACCCTCAACACCAACCCCAACCCCCAACACCAACCCCCAAACCCTAACACCAACCCCCAAACCCCAACTCCCAACCCCAACTCCCAACACCAACCCCCAAACCCCAAACCCCAACCCCCAACACCAACCCGCAAACCCCAACACCAATCCCCAAACCCCAACCCCCAACACCAATCCCCAAACCCCAACCCCCAACACCAACCCCCAAACCCCAACCCCCAACACCAACCCCCAACCCCAAACCCCAAACCCCCAATAACAACCCCCAAATCCCCAAACCGTCAACACCAAGCCCCAACCCCAAATCCCAAATACCAACCCCCAAACCCAAACCCCAAACCCCCGATACCAACCCCGAACCCCAAACCCCCAACACCAACCCCAAACCCCCAATACCAACCCCAACACTAACCCCCAACCCCAAACCCCCAAACTCCAAAC